>NC_059429.1:123494874-123589874 GCF_021028975.2 Sphaerodactylus townsendi | reverse complement strand
ACTCAAAGGGGCTTACAAACTCCTTTCCCTTCCTCTTTCACAACAAACACCCTGTGAGGTGGGTGGGGTTGAGAGAGCTCCGAGAAGCTGTGACTAGCCCAAGGTCACCCAGCTGGCGTGTGTGGGGGTGCACAGGCTAATCTGAATTCCCCAGATAAGCCTCTACAGCTCAGGAGGCAGAGCTGGGAATCAAACCCCATTCCTCCAGATTAGATACACAAGCTCTTAACCTCCTACGCCACTGCTGCTCCATTCAAATCTGATTCTCAGTCTCCTCTTATTTGTTCTGAAGGGCACCCCTTTGAAAACCCAAGTATAGTGAAAATACAAGAGTGAGCCTGGTCTTCCATGCCCAAAGTAAATTCCATCATGGAGGCAGGACTTTATTAAAACGCATAAAGCATTTACATTATTAAAATGCACAAAGCACAGAGGCATGGCTAGTGGAATCATATCCCATGTTCTGAGGGATTCATAATCAAGGAAATATGGACCACTTTCAGGGCGTTTCCCCACTCACCAGGATCCCCCCTATGCCGCGCACTGCTCTCAGTGCACAGCATCCCTGGCGCGCGCCTGGGCGTCCCCATGACCGCGGGGTCATCAAAAGGCGCCGTTTTCTCCAGCGCCAGGGATGCCATGCGCTGAGGGGGCGCGACCGCAGCAGCATCGGGGCGGCTGCACTGTCGCCGCCCCTGTCGCGGGGAGTGCCGGGGGACCCCATGCTACTTGAGGAGAGTAGCGCGGGGCTTAAGGTAAGTGGGGAAAGGCCCTCAGTTGTAGACAGTGAGCCAGCACTCAAGAATCACTAATCCAAACCAGTAATTGATCAAGTCAGAGCAATATCCGATCGACCTACAATGGCATACCACCACAAAATGGCGCCCGGCCCCTGTTGGTGAACTCCCCCACCCCCACAACTGAATTCCTTACCCCCCACTGGACTCCCCCAGCTCCCCACACTGCCACACCATTGCCCCCACAAACAATATCCCTATCAAACCTTTTCCTCCTCTGAATGGTGCTGGCCCCTGGCCTTAACCCCTCCCTCAGTATGTTGCCAGCCAGCGCCATTCAGAGGAGGAAAAAGTTTGTTGGGGGGTTGTGCAGGTGGCGGGTGACCTTGTAGTGTGTGGGTGAGTGTCTATTGGGACAGAGAGAGTGCTTTCTCCACGGTCTTCAGAGTTTGTTGTTTTGGTTTGTCTTTTAGGTTTGTGTTTGATTGTTACTACATAGATCTTTCTTTGAAATGATTGGGCCCTGTCCCTTGTTCTTTGGGAATATTGCTTTGGAATAAAACTCTCCTTTTGGCTATCAAGTCACAGTGGGCTTCTGGTGACCCCGTAGGTCTTTCAAGGCAGGAAACCTCCACGTCTCACCCCTGGCATTCCTTGGAAGTCTCCCATCCAAATACTAGCCAAGGCTGAGGGTGTGTGACTGACCCAAGGTCACCCGTCAAGTTTCCATGGCGGAGTCGGGATTTGAAACTGGGTTAACCAGATCCTAGTCCGACACCTTAAACCTACACCACACTGGCTATCACAAACCTCTGCATACATGGGCAAAAGACCCGTTGTTTACCTTTCTGGAGATCCTTTAAACCCTCATTCTTTCTCTCTAGTTATTGTTCGGGTAACAAGCAGGTTAAGAGCTTGGAAGCCCTGCCTTCATGTTTGAAAAACAGGCTGACGTGGTGGCCAGAAGAGCCTTCTTTCACGTGCATTTGATCACTCAACTTCCTCATTATCTGGCACACTGATCCATGCTTCTGGACCCTCACTGTTGGATTACTGCAACTGTACATGGGGCTGCCCTTGAAGACAGTCCAGAAAGAATAACTGGTTCAGAATGTGGCAGTCAGGGACTTGGATCACATGTTGCCTACTTTGAAACAGCTAAATTGGAAGCCATTTTGTCTCCAGGCTCAATTCTGGTTATGATTTCTAAAGGCCTTCGTGACTTCTAAAGGCCTTCATGACCTCCATTTGGAACCCAAATAGGTGAAAAGCCGTCTCCTCCCATATGTCACTGTGCACCAACAATTGTGATGGTGCCCCCAGGCCATGTGCACCAAACCCCTATCTGAAGAACATGGTGAAATAGTAACACAATGAACACCCAGACCGCATAGAGATTGCGCTCCTATTCGTTCCCCTCCTAAAGGTGGGGGGAAGCAACAAATAAACACCTGGGGGAAAAATAGAAATGAATGAGAAAATATAGATTGATGAAAATGTCATCTGGGTGGGAATGTGTGTACAAAGGGTGAGAATCGCACAAGGTTTGCCTAGCGTGGAACCACCCTGAGATTCTATGTAAAGCTCATCTTTCACCTCCTCCATTTCGTCAAGAAAGCAGCCCTTGTGCAAGGTCAGATTATCCCGCTATTGATTTTTCTCACTTGGGGAAGAAAGAGAGATTTTATCAATGGCAGTGATGTTGTGCAAGTTAGGACTGGCTCTTCTAACCAGCGCCGGTGGAAATCTGAGCAGACCATGAACTCGTCCTTGAAAAGAACTCAGGCTAAAACACACAAGGAGGGATGGGCAGGCCATAAGTCTTTCAAAAGAAGAAGAGTTTGGATTTATTAACCCACCTTTCTCTCCCGTAAGGAAACTCAAGGTGGCTTCCAAGCTCCTTTCCCTTCCTCTCCCCACAACAGACACCTTGTGAGGTAGGTGGGGCTGAGAGGGTCCTAAGAGAACTGTGACTAGCCCAAGGTCACCCAGCAGGAATGTAGGAGGGCGGGAACACATCTGGTTCACCAGATAAGCCTCCATCACTCAGTTGGAGAAGTGGGGAATCAAACCCAGTTCTCCAGATTAGAATCCACCTGCTATTAACCACTACAACAGACAGGATTCAGAAAAGGCCTATGTCCGTGGTGGCGAACCTTTGGCACTTCAGATGTTATGGACTACAATTCCCATCAGCCCCTGCCAGCATGACCAATTCACCATTCTGGCAGGGGCTAATGGGAATTGTAATCCATAACATCTGGAGTGCCAAAGGTTTGCCACCACTGGCCTATGTCTTCTGCGCTATTCAGACTGACAGATAATTTACATTTCATGCAACAACGCTTCCTTACCCTAGAACTTCTCTTAGCTGCCTTGACCATAATCTTGTGCCAAAATTTAAACAGTTAAAAATCTTACAGAACAGGAAAAATGACTAATATGCAGGGACATTTAGGCATTTAAATTGATTAATTTTTAATGACTGGTTAATATTGATTAACAATGAATCTATTCTATTCTATTCACTTACATTTATTCCCCGCCCTTTACCGCAGTCAACATTATTCCCAGTGCGCAAACCAGGGGGTACTTGGGAAGCTCTAAATAAAAAGAATTCAGTTAAAGATGGGGAGCCCACCCAAGCGAACCCACACAAGGAGTAGGGGAAGCAAAACATTTTCCCCTTCAAGCAGACCTTGAAAAACAGAAACAATCCCAGCATAATCTTTATTGGCACCTCCAGTTAAAAATGATCTAGCAGCTGTTCTCACTGCCAGCGTTATGCATCCTGTGCTCTCTCCATGTAGGTGGACACATTGATAAATAAACTTGAAAGGCCATTAGTCCATCTAAGTTAGTGCTGTCAACTCAGGTTGGCAGTAACTCTTCAAGGTCTCCACATCGTTTACTATTTGGTCCTTTTAACCGGAGATGGCGGAGAATAAACCTGGGACCCTCTGCATTCCAAGCAGTTGCTCTTCCACTGATCCTTAGCCCCTCCCCACAAAACCTTCAACTATTGAAACTGCTAGGTGGCCATTGTCTCTTTGGCCATTTACTTGTGGTCTCCTTCAGTGGTGGGATCCAAAAATTTTAGTAACAGGTTCCCATGGTGGTGGGATTCAAACAGTGGAGTAGCGCCAATGGGGCTGGGCGGGGCACCAACGGGGCATTTCGGGGGTGGGGCATTAATAATTTCTCTGTTACTGTAAAAAACTCTTACTGTTAAAAAAAGTTCCTAATTTCCAGCTGGTATCTTTCTGTCCATAATTTAAACTCATTCTAGCAAGTCCTATCGTCTACTGCCAACAGAAACAACTACTTCTCCTCTAATTGACTGCCTGTCAAATACTTAATACTTTCAAATACTTAATTTTGTTTCTAGAAATCAAAAGAAGGATACTTTTCTTAAACAAGGAACTTTACCATATTTTTAAAACATGTTTTTAAAACAGCCCAACAGGGAGAATTATCCCGTTTTCTACCTTCGCTAACCAGCCACATAGGAAACAACGGGACTTTATGATTTTTGGACCTAATGAAATTTCTAACAGAAAAGCAGACCCAATTAGTAACCCCCTCTCGGCACACACAAATAATTAGTAACCCACACTAGGGAACTGGTGAGAACCTGCTGAATCCCACCTCTGGTCTCCTTCATGTTCAACATACATTCTCTTTGGGTTGGATTATCAGCTATGCACATATTTCCCATCTTCAGAAGTCACCATGCTCTCAGGTCTGCTTTCCGTACCGTTTCTGAATCCTGTTGAAGTGCAATCTTTTGTCTCTCTTTGCAGGGAAAGCAAAGATCAGTGTGCACTCAGCTTTCGTAGAATCGTAGAGTTGCAAGGGACCACAAGGGCCATCCAGCCCAGTTCCCTGCCATGCAGAAACACACAGTCAAAGCACTCCTGGCAGAATAGTCTTCCAGCCTGTTTGAAAACTTCCAGTGGAAAAAGACTCCACCTTCTGTAGCACCGTATCCCACTGTTGAACAGCCCTTCCTGTCAGGAAGTTCTTCCTAATGTTTAGAGCATGTGTGGTGTGAAGGTTAAATGTGATGGACTCTAATCTAGAGAACCAAGTTTGATGCCCCACTTGTAGGACTCCATGACTGTATCTTGGGGGGGGGGGCAAGGGAAGTCTCACAACCCAGACCCCACTCACCTAGGTCATTTGGGGGGCATTTGGCTACCTACCCCCCATCCCTCCCCCCACCCTCAGGGCAGGAAGAGCAAGCAGCAGGAGTTGGTGAGGGAGTATGGATTGAGCGAGAAATGTGGGAAATAAGAGCAGAAAGGGGAGGAGGCCAAGAAGTACTCGAAGTAAAGCATAATTAGCCAATCGAACTACTGTTAAGGGCACAGGGTTTGTTTCTCTCCCCCTCCCCCCACACACACCCTTTTTTTAGGAATAGTGAAAATGGTCAGTCCTTTGTTCAGATCAAAGCAGGCTTTGCTTCTCTGATTGCCAGTCTCTCAACTGGTCCTGGCTTCATGCGTAGGAGTGGGGAGAAATCCAGTTCACCAGATGAGGTCCACCACTCAGGTGGAAGAGTGGGGAATCAAACCCAGTTTTCCAGATTAGTGTCCACCTGTTCTTAACCCCACCACCCTGGCTTTGGTCCTGAGTCCCTCCCTCTGGTACAACAATTTCCTTTTGTATAAGATGCTTGTCTCATGCTCTGAGGGCCCTTTCTCCTACACACTAACTTGGGAGGAAAGTTTCGGAACACAATGGGATCTCCTGCTTAATGAACAATCTATCACATTGTGTATTTGGAGTAGCAGCAGAAATTTAGGAATACTGGGCTTGCCAGTTCACCTGTATTGGTGTTTGTCTCTAATCTTAGTTCCATTTATGTTCCTATTATTTTATATGCTGATGATGCGATCCTACAGTCATCTTCTGTGCAACAAATGAATTGAATTACATGAAACCTAAAGTTCTCTCTTTTTTTGAGATCTTGGAAACCATATAGGTGGGAAATTAACGGCAATATGACAGAGCAGGTAAAATATCTCAAATACTTTGGAATTTATTTCCCATATAAATCTGGACAATTTATCGGGAGTTCGCACAAAACGTAGCAGGAACCAGTTCTTTAGCTATCACCTGCAGGAACCAGTTCTTCAGCTATCTTTAGCTACCACCGCCATCTAATCCAAATTTCTTCGTAAAATTATGGGCATGCCTCATTGTGTTCCATATGCAGCTCTTTGCCTGGAAAATGGACACGGATTTTCTTTAAAGAGGGTGTGGTTTATTACTATTATTGGCTATGCATACATTGGGTGCTGTGTGGTTTCCGGGCTGTATGGCCGTGTTCTAGCAGCATTCTCTCCTGACGTTTCGCCTGCATCTGTGGCTGGCATCTTCAGAGGATCTGATAGTAGGAATGGAAAGCAAGTGGAGTATATATACTGTGAGGTCAAAAGGTGAGGCCCTCTGTCAGATCCTTTGAAGATGCCAGCCACAGATGCAGGCGAAACATCAGGAGAGAATGCTGCTAGAACACGGCCATACAGCCGGGAAACCACACAGCACCCCAGTGATTCCGGCCGTGAAAGCCTTCAACAATACATTATGCATACATTTTAAGCCTGATCCCTCCTCTCTCTTATGTAACATGCCCTTAGAAATCCAATCTTCTAATCGATTAACTTATTTTGAGAAAAACATCAAAATTGTTGGCCTTTCTCTGGACTCATTATTCATGCTGTTGGCATCAGAAGCACTCCAAATGATAAAATGAACATTCTCAGAGATAGAATTTCAAAATCTTAGTAGTACCACTAATAGGTCTTACTCTCCTTTGCGCTTGGGGATTCCACATGCAACTTATTTTTATTACATACATAAACCACAGCAATGGAGAGCCTTCTCTCTGGCTAGATTTAATGTTATCCCATCTGTCATTTTACAAGGAAGATTTCTGAAAATGTGATACTTAGTCAGGCTTTCCCCTGTGGGGAAAACTGCATCGAAACTATTTTACATTGTTCCTTTCACACAGATATGTGTGTTAAATATGTAAGTCCTATTTTGACAAACAAGCTAAACACTTCTGACACTCTCCTAGCTCTTCTTTACTGAATAAGTGTAGGCTGGCATAACTGAGAATGCGGCAAAAATGCTGAGTTGCGGCATCAAAGTATGTCATAAGAAACCTAATAGGAATATTCATATCTCCCTGTTATTAGAGTCTACTTCCTTTTCTACTATTAGCGTCCCCTTTTAAAAATTTGCTACGATATAGAAGAAGAAGAAGAAGAAGAAGAAGAAGAAGAAGAAGAAGAAGAAGAAGAAGAAGAAGAAGAAGAAGAAGAAGAAGAAGAAGACGAAGAAGACGAAGAAGAAGAAGAAGAGGAGGAGGAGGAGGAGGCGGAGGAGGCGGAGGAGGAGGAGTTTGGATTTATATCCCCCCTTTCTCTCCTGCAGGAGACTCAAAGGGGCTTACAATCTCCTTGCCCTTCCTCCCTCACAACAAACACCCTGTGAGGTGGGTGGGGCTGAGAGAGCTCCGAGAAGCTGTGACTAGCCCAAGGTCACCCAGCTGGCGTGTGTGGGAGTGTACGGACTAATCTGAATTCCCCAGATAAGCCTCCACAGCTCAGGCGGCAGAGTTGGGAATCAAGGTTCCTCCAAATTAGATACACGAGCTCTTAACCTCCTACGCCACTGCTGCTCCTCCTTTATTCTATGTCTTTATTCTATGTCTTTATTCAATGCCAATGAAGGTTTGTGTGTGTCCATGGTTTCAGCCCATGAAGCTGCTATGAAAAGTGGCAACCCCAGATGGCATTACAGGCTTCCCTTCCCTTTTTTAATTGAATTGTTGGGAGGGCGCCTAACTGAGAAGCCTCCACTCTTTAAATCTAAATGCGTGCCTCTGCCAGGTAGATGTCAATGGCTTAGCGTTGGGAGAAGGGAAAGGCCCTCTGTACGTGATCAGAGGAGCTCTTATTAGAACAGTTGTTCTTGAGGAGGGCTGGGCAGTTCCTGAGGTTTTGCGCTGCTGACCCACCCACCCCCCAATCCCGAAATCCAGTCCCCCCCCCACATTCTCCAATTCTTTCCCAGCCCTTTCCAAAACGCCCCACTCCCCAGCAAGCAGGAATCCAACCCCTGCTGAAGAAAAGGTCCTTTCCAATGCAGATCCCTCCTGCGCAGGGATCAGAAACAAACCCTCGAGGGGAAGGGAGCTCCCTCGATCGAGGGGCTAGAGCGGTGGCTGGGGAGGGGGCGACACTTGGGGACAGCCAGCCCCCGAGCAGGGCCGGGCTCCCTGATTCGGGGCCCCGGGTCAGGATCTAGGCGGATCCCTCCCAGACTCAACTGCCCGCGGGGTCTCTCCCCCAGCTACAGCCGGAGCCTTGCGTGCCCCACCGGGCAAGAGGGAGGGCTCGCTCGGCTCCCAGGCGGGGCCTCCTCCCCGTGGCCCCGGGGCGCTGCTGGCGGGGCTGAGCTTCGGCGCTCCACCTCCTCCTGCTCCGCGCAGCGCTCGGCCTTAAAGAGCCGCGTTTGGCCAAAGGGGCCGGCCAGGAGCGATGCGCGCGGGGAGGCGGAGCGGCTGGTGCCCGTGGGCGCCCCTGGTGCTTCTGGCGGTAGGGGCGGCCGAGGAGGAGGAGGGAGGAGGAGGAGGAGGAGGAGGAGGAGGAGGGGTCCGGGGTGGGAAGGAGCGGGGGGGGGACGCGGGGCGCTCACCTGTACGGGCCACCACCTGCAGCTTTGCGCTGTCCTCGTTGAAAAGCCCACCTGCCGGAGTCCGAGGAAGGTATTGGTGGCAGGGGGGGTCTGGCTGGGAGCGGCGGGCGCCAGGCTGAAAAGCCCCGGTTTCATGGCTTCATTTCACTGATAGCGCCCGCCCCCCCCCCCCTTTCTCACAGGGACTCCAGGCAAGATCAAACCCCGTGAGCCCCGCACAGCCCACAAAATGGGCCATTCGGGCACCCACCCAGGAGGATCTTAGGCAGAGATGCCAGCCCCCAGGTGGCACGTGGGCAGCCCCCTCGGAATCGCAGCTCCTCCCCAGACTATGGAGATCCGCTCCCCTGGAGACAGTGGGTGCTTTGAAGGGTGGACTCGGTGACCTTGTCCTCTCCAGGCTCCGTCCCCAAAATCTTCAGGGGACCATCCTGCTCCCACCCCCTGGAGACCCTTATTTTAGGAGTCTGGAACCACCAGAAAGAATGGAATCGAAGTGTAGGAATTCACCTGACATAGTAAAAGGTGCGATCCTATGCAGAGTTACGCCAGTCTAAGCCCACTGCTATGAGTGAGCAGAGGGTGGAGTAACTCTCTTCAGGACTACACTGTAAGGAACGCAGAAATTGCATGCTAGGATCCTGTTTGCAGCAAACTGTACGCAGTAGTAAAAACCAATTGGGATGATGAAAATGAACTAGAGAAGTCATGTATTGTTGAAGGCTTTCACTGCCAGATTCAACTGGTTGTTGTGGGTTTTCCGGGCTGTGTGGCCATGGTCTCGTAGATCTTGTTCCTAAACGTTTCACCTGCACAGACTTCTCTCTGTGATACACCTCTGACGATGCCAGCCACAGATGCAGGCGAAATGTTAGGAACAAGATCTACCAGGCCATGGCCATACAGCCCGGAAAAACCACAACAACTAATAAAGAAGTTATCTTCCTTTGCTTCACCGCTCCTTCCCAGGTTTTACAACGTCATCTATAGCAAGTCCTGTCAGATTCAGTATTTCTCCACCAACACCATTCTAGTTATCTCCCAGCCATTTTCTGATCAGCTACCTCCATGGTAAACTAGGGGACTGGGTTTCATTAACCTTCATTGGGGCTCTGTTATACCAACTTTTTTATTATGGTTCCTTAAGCCAAATGAAGAGATTATTCCGCAGGCAAGACAGAAATAAACCTGTGCTACAGAAGGAGTTCTCTGGCCAATTTGTGGCGCTTTTGCCAACTGCTGAATTTCAGTAGTGAAATGTTAAAAGTCGTTGACACACAAAAGGTAGAGAGTAAACAAAGAACAACCTGTGTACAAATAAAATGGAGTTAGAGGGTTTATGTTTTTTTAAAAGGCTTTGAAGACCGGTAAAAAGCTGGGGGCAAGACGACTTTCAAGCGATTTCTTGAAATGAGCTAGGGTGCTTTAAGAAAATGAACATGTGGTATTTGTTGAAAGTCAACACAGAAGTGAAAACTGTAATTGGAGAACTGGGGACGGGGTGGAGAACTTACCTGTCCTTTGAAGATAAATAAAACTTTTAGAGTATTCGAGTATCAGAAGATTATAGTGAAATGTAGGGAAAGGTGACTAATAGTGAAATAGAAATAAAGGGGTTTGAAATACTTCATTGAAAATAATACTGTATGATTGAATGACTTAAATGACAACTTTGAAAACTCTGAGAAAATAACTTGATTTCAGATTTTCAGGTGAGTTGTAATGCATGAAGAAGAAGAGCAGCATTCGGGTCTAGCAGCACCTTAATTGATTTTCAGAAGAATTCCAGAAAAAAAAGTGGGGAGAAAATTTGATGGAAGAAAATTTCTTACAGTGTAAATTTGCTCTTATATGAAGGCTAAACTGATAAATGGCATTCAAATGTGTGTTAGGAAAATGTGTATTAGTCAAATGTGTAGGACCATTAGTAAAATGGCAGTTAGTATTATATCTAGCAAAGTCAAAGACTAATCTGGAAGAATGCAACAAAATGTAGGAACTGTAACTATGCAAAGCCAGGATCAGTTAATTATGTACAGGTGGAGTTTTGTGGCAAAACAAGATTATAATTCTAAGAACAACGTACAATATCCCTAAAGGGTTCTGCTTTTTATAGTACATAAAACTCAAAACTGGTGAGGAAGATGGTTGTTAATGAGAAAGGCAAGAACTCTTTTAAACACCTGAAGATTTGAGTCCAAAGGAAAATTTAATAAGAAAATTACCACAGAGAATTTCTAACTTTGGGTAAGAAGAGGCATGACTCAGACTATAGTCCTGTGAACACTTTGCTAGAAGTAAGCTGTTAGGACTTGCAAGCCTAAGCCAATAAATGAACTCTGAAGTATTTATCAGTAGCGTTTATTTAATAGGCATCGACACACCACACTTGGCAAAGCCAGTTTTGACAAAACTGGCATTCACAGTCCCCTTTATTCCCTATAGAGAGAGTCACCTGGCTTCCTACCCTACAAGATAACGGAGGTAACACAGTCCCCATGGGACAGGAGTATCAAGGGAAGCCTAGTTGTCTACAAAGCGTGTGAAGCCAAAAAGTAAAGATCAAGGAAACAATGCGCAGATGGCAGTGGATACATATAACAGGCTGGTTACATATATCTTTCTAGCAGCAGCAATTCGTTATTTTAAGCAGTTGCATGGTTCCAGGAATGTATCTCAATCACCCAGATAGCATCCCCCTGACGTAAGCCCCAGTGAATAAAATAGAATTTACTTCTGAGTATACCTACTTACGCTTGCTTTTCAGTTTACAAAACATTATTTGGCCCCAGAATATATAGTTATGTTGAGACTAGGAAGTTTTCTTTATCTCTATAACCAATGTACATGAGGTCGCAGTAAGAAATATAAGGTAGGGTTAATAACCCTACATGTTAAGAAAATTTGTCTTTAGGAGGAAAAAGATAAGAGATACTATGATGCAAGAACTGAACAGTTGGAAAACAGGTTAGATGCCCTTGCAGAATATATCAGACCTTTGCATCTACAAAACAAAAATGATCATGATAACCAAGGGGAAAAAACTAAATAAAACCTTTTCCTTATTTTGCTGATCCATTTGTTTGTAGTTTTCACAAATCTAATTATGCTCTTGGATAACTGTGAGAGAACCATGTTAGTAAAAGTAGTTTGCAGCGGAGTATATGACTGGAGATTAGAGATAGCAACAATAATATTGCAGTTCTTTTCACATTTAGAATATAGCATGCAAGATAACTAGAGATATACTAACAAATTAAACTGCGCATAGTGTAGTGTTCACAAAGGTAGTTCTTCCATTTTTTTCTGATTTTTTACCCCCTGAAAAGTACAAAGAGATCCTACTCTGCCTGTGAGCTGCTAACTCATTGGGAATGTAAAGCAGTGGCGTAGCGCCCAGGGGATGGGGGTGTGGCAGGGGCCCAGGGCACACACGTGCGCCGGGCGTAATTCCCTCTCACTACAGCTCTGGTGTAAAGCAAGATCTTAATTTGCTTGGCACTGAAATGTCTCTGATGTTGTTCAAACATGTCTACAGAAACTGTCATCTTTTCTGCAACTAATTTGACAACCGATGCCCCTTCCTTAAATGTTTCTCAAACCGTTAAGCCATTTAAATACATCAAGCTATTTAAAGACCATATTAGAGGGGGGGGGTGTTGTTGTTTGTTCTGTGTTTTTTAAAGCATTGTGGTTCCGTAAGGGTTGAATTCCAAGCAAAGTTTGGAGGGGCTTGTAATGGCCAGTCAGCCTCACTTTCAAGCCTAAAATGAGCAGGCATGCAAGGAAAAGGGGGATAACTTTTTGTCTGTGTTTGAGTGATTAAAATTGGCAAGACTTTGCAGCGTAAATGAAAACAGTTGCCAGGAAAAGCCTGTGCTTCTTTATTTTGAATGTTTACCGTATCAAAAGGAGATGGTTTAGTTTTCGAAAAAGGTGGCAGCAGGCAGACAGCAAAGAACTTTATTTTTGTTGTCTGTAGGTACAAGGATTGGTATTATTTATACATATGTATATCCTAATTTATTTCTTCGACTCAAGGCAGCTAACAACACAAGCTGCAAGGGCTCAAAACGTAAGATATATTTACCAGAGCTGCTAAGCCCCTGGTCGGGATAGGAGATTCCCTGCTCACAGTTTCCTTTGCCCATTGTGGGATATTTTTTAAATACAACTTCATATTCTTGCCGGAAGTTCTTACCAAAAGAGATAAAGGAGAGCTGTAGGGATCGCTAGAAACTCTTCTGTAGTTTTATTGTTGGAAATTCTATGATTTTACCATAGTTTCCAATGATTACTAGAGATGCCTTGTGTAATTTCTATTCTTTTACCAGAAGTAAAACTGCAGGACCCCCCATGATATGCCCACAATTCTCTCACTGGTTGCCAGACACTTCTGTCAACCCTACCATTAGCAAAATAAAAATAACATACAGGCAAAATCTGGTTGGTTCTTTCGCATGTGTGTACGGAATGATTTTACATTCCTGGGAAACAAAAATTACCTTCCTCAGAGAGCACTGTCATTACACTGTGAGTCTCTTAATGGGAGGAAGGAAGAGTGAACCTATCAGATTCCCCTCCATTGTACCCGGTGCAGACAAACCCTAATAATAAAAAGCATGCTGCACTATCTTACTTCTGGTAAAAGAATGGAAATTACAAAGGCATCTCTAGTAATCATCGGAAACTCTATGGTAAAATCATTACACAGCATTATACAGAGCCGGAACAGTACAGTATATACATTCTTACCTGAGCTCAACTGAATAATATGTAAACCAAACAGTCTCTCAGATTTTAAGACCAGGGGGGAAAAATCATAACATTCTCTCCATTTTGAAAAATAAATGTAAAATCTATAGCATTTGACTGAATGCATAAATAGAGCGCCGCTCCCTAGAATCTGTCTGCCACCCAGTTTCTCCTGTATTTGCATAGGAGTGTGTGGTGAACCAGGCTACAATGTCTGTGATTCTATAGTCTCGGCCCAGTAGCAAATGATCCAATTTATACTTGATATTCCTTCCAGACAATCTGGACAGCAGACGGCTATAGCTTCATTAGAAATCTGTTGATAAAAAGGACAATGGAAAAATGTGTCTGATTGTGTCAATTTCCTTTAAAGGACAGGCACAAAACCTCTTTTCATACAGAATTTTCTTAAACCTTCCCTCCAAAATAGAAGAAGGCAAGGAATTACTTCTAGCAAGGGTAAACACATTCCTCATGCTACTGACTTTCAGAAAATACAGATACGCTGCCAGGGCAACCTTGCATCAAGTTATCCAGAGATAAATGCCGGGTGAGATCTTTAAGTCTGTCTGTCCCTCTTTATCGCTGTATGTACTGACCTTTATGAACCAATGGGGTGATTCAGTATGATACATACAGTGAATCAGTGGTGGAATCCAAAAATTTTAGTAACAGGTTCCCATGGTGGTGGGATTCAAGCAGTGGCGTAGCGCCAATGGGACTGGGGGGGGGGGCACGACAGGGACGTGGCCGGGCATTCTGGGGGTAGGGCATTGACAATTTCTCTGTTACTGTAAAAAACTCTTACTGTAAAAAAAAGTTCCTAATTTCCAGCTGGTATCTTTCTGTCCATAATTTAAACTCATTATAGCAAGTCCTATCGTCTACTGCCAACAGAAACAATTACTTATCCTCTAATTAACTGCCTGTCAAATACGTAATACTTTCAAATACTTAATTTTGTTTCTAGAAATCAAAAGAAGGATACTTTCCTTAAACAAGGAACTTTACCATATTACTAAAACATGTTTTTAAAACAACCCAACAGGGAGAATTATCCTGTTTTCTACCTTCTATTTTTGGACCTAATGGATCTAATTTTTGGACCTACCTTCTACCTTCTATTATCCCGTTTTCTACCTTCTATTTTCTACCTTCTATTTTTGGACCTAATGGAATTTCTAACGGAAAAGCGGACCCAATTAGTAACCCCCTCTCGGCACACACAAATAATTAGTAACCCACTCTCGGGAACTGGTGAGAACCTGCTGGATCCCACCTCTGCAGTGAATGTATGAATATATTTAACCCTAAGCTCATTGGAGGAAGAGCAAGATTTAAAAATATGATATACCAATAAATAGATAGGTAAGGAGGGGGAAATTATCCAATGTGAGGGAATTTTCACTTTGTCCGAATTCCATTTTAGGAAGAATTCAGTAGCATCCTGTAACCTGAACTTACCTAGCAGTGAAGAAAATCTTTCAACTTCTGGGAATCATGACCAATTTGTTATGCATGTGTGCGTGTGATTTATTCCCAGCTACTGACTTTTGTGACACAGCGTTCCAGGAAAACGCCTCTGAAAGTTGCTAGTTATAAGTAATCCTTCACAGAAAGTTTTTCTTTCAAGGGGTTAAGTGGAAAGGAAGATCCAGTCTACAAAGTAAACATAAAGAGTTGGTTTAAGTCAGGTATGGCATGCATCAGTTAATGTGAATAGAACCACGTGTTTCCCAATTGTTAAACTTGCCTTCTCAGTAATCTCTAGGGTGGGGGCAGGGGTTCATCCATACATTAATAAAGGAAAATAAGGCCCAGTTATTCCTATTCTGCATCATCTTCCTGTTTTTCAAGTTCACTCTTTCAACAAATGCAAAAAACGGTCAAGTAGTCAGGGTAGCATTTAATCCCATCACTCTGAAATCAACATTTCTGTGGAATTGTTTACTCTTGGTATGTTTACTGGCTATTTCTGAATTCTCAAGTACAGATATAAAGAGGATCTTCATGAAAGAAGTTTTTCTGGTAAATGTTTGTACAAGTAAACTGTAAAGATTCTGCTTTTCCTTTTGTGTAGAAAGAACAGATGAAGCTGCCTCATACAGAATTAGGGAGGAGCCGATGTCATTAAGGGTCGGGTTTGGCTGGGTTGGTAATTCTCCAGAATCTGAAGTGGTGGGTCTTTCTAAGCCAGGGGTCTGCAACCTGTGGCTCTCCAGATGTTCATGGACTACAATTCCCATCAGCCCCTGCCAGAATGGCTAATTGGCCATGGGATTTGTAGTTCATGAACATCTGGAGAGCCGCATGTTGCAGACCCCTGTTCTAAGCCTTCCTATTTAATTTGCTTTAATTTGTGTTAGCTCTAGCAAATGGCCAATAATTGTGGACAATCTTCCTGTTGGCAAGGATAACAAAACGGGGTGGGGGGAAGAGGGGGGAGCCAGAATCAAATCACTATTACAGTTAGTTCCAAAGACTAAGGCCCCTTCCACACATGCAGAATAATGCACTTTCAATCCACTTTCACAATTGTTTGCAAGTGGATTTTGCTACGCACAGCTGCAAAGTACATTGAAAATGGATTGAAAGTGAATTATTCTGCATGTGCGGAAGGGGCCATACAGTTTCATACACTGAAAGACTTTGGTTTCTGGGCAACTTAAATGCATGCCTTCAGGTAAAGTGGTGGTCATCAAAAGAGAGGAATAAAAATTTTATTTAGCTTAGAAAACAG
The DNA here is from genome assembly GCF_021028975.2 of Sphaerodactylus townsendi. Lineage (NCBI taxonomy): Eukaryota > Metazoa > Chordata > Lepidosauria > Squamata > Sphaerodactylidae > Sphaerodactylus > Sphaerodactylus townsendi. Next base: position 123,573,929 of record NC_059429.1, on the reverse strand, counting down.
AGAGAAGTCTGTTACACACTGTTACACACTGTGTCCAGCAAGAAGGGAATGTTTGGTGGAGTATACATTGTCCGTGTCTCAGGGTGAGGAACCGATCAGTAAGTATTGTCGAAGGCTTTCATGGCTGGATTCAACCGGTTCCCGTGGGTTTTCCGGGGCTGTGTGGCCATGGTCTGGTGGATTTTGTTCCTAACATTTCACCTGCATCTGTGGCTGGCATCTTCAGAGGTGTATCACAGGGAAAAGTCAGACTTTTCCCTGTGATACACCTCTGTATCCACCAGACCATGGCCACGCAGCCTGGAAAACCCACCAGAACCGATCAGTAAGTGTTTGGGTGGAACTTGCTATATACCCCACCAAACATTCCCTTCTCACCGGACACAGTGTGTAACAAACTTCTCTCTGTAATACACCTCTGAAGATGCCATCCACAGATGCAGGCAAAAATGTAAGGACAAGATCTACCAGACCGCGGCCACACAGCCCAGAAAACCCACAGCAACCAGTCTATAAGGGGTCTTCAATCAATAATAAATTAAGATATTGTCTTTTCTTTGATCAAATTAGCAAGTGTATCCATCTCTGTAAATTCCATCACTTCACCAATCATTCTTCTATTGTAGGTAATGTCAAACTTTTTCATTTTTGAGTATACAGTAATCTCATTGCCGTAATCATAGATAAAAACAAAGTTCCATTACTCTTTTCTAGCTGTTTATCCATTAGTCTCAAAAGAAAACCCTCTGGTTTTGATCAGGGGCGTAACGAGGCAAACTGTAGCCCTGGGCAAAACCTGAGTTGGATGCCCCCCCCATGGGCGGCCACTCCACCACAACCAAATTTTTTTGCACCAGGACATTGGTGCCTGCAGGGGGTGCATTTTTAGACATATCAGCAGCAAAAGTTCAGCGTATCATCAGGGTGCCCCATCCACCATTCTTTGCTAAGGAGATGGAGGCTACCCTTTTTGAGGGTCCATAACTTTGGACCCTCTGAACCAAACTGCACCAAACTTGGGGGGTGCCATCACAACAGTCTCCAGATTATACCCTGGAATTTTGGTGCTGATACGTCCAAAAATGCACCTCTGCAGGAACATCCCAGAAATTTGCCCAAGAATCTTTGTTCTGCATTGAGTTTTCTGTATTGCTGTCCATGGGGGTTGCAGGCTGGGGGGGGGGCACATTACTGAAGGCAGTCTCAAAACTTTCATGGTCTCATCAGGAGGCTTCCCTAATGATACCCCCCCAGGTTTGGTGCAGTGTGGTTCAGGGGGGCCAAAGTTATGGACTCTCAAATCTGTAGCCCCCATCTCCTATTAGCTCCCACTGGAAACAATGGGGGCACCCCCTTTGGGAGTCCATAATTTTGGACTCCCCGAACCAAACCTCACCAAACTTGGGGAGTGGCATAAGGACAGTCTCCTGATGATACGCTGAAATTTTGGTGCTGCTATCCTAAAAACTGCGCCCCCTGCAGGCCAAAAATGGAAAACCACTAAAAATACCCAAAAACGAACCCTGCATTTTGATGTCCCCCCACAAGGTGGTGCCCTGGGCAGCTGCCCACCTTGCCCAATGGGCATTACGCCCCTGGTTTTGATTGTATATTGCACATTAGTCATTAGTACTTGAATTAGTGAGTGAATTTGTTTCCAAAAATCTTTTAGCTTTGCTACATGTCTACCATAAATGAAAAAATATTCCTTCCTGTTGTTCACATGTCCAGCATGCATTCAAAATACATTTTAACTAATTTCTATGCTGACATATGCAAATACATCATTTTATAGAAATTCTCAAGAGCTTAATGTGAATTTGAGACCTTTCAGCCACATATTTTCCCACTGTTCCATTTGTGTATTATGTCCAAATTTTTTATCCTATCATAGGTCCTTTCACTCATTCTTCCTCTGTATCAAATTTCAACAACTATTTATTCATCAAGGCTACTTCAAATGGGCAGCCCAATCCAAAGAAGGGGGCAATAGAGCTATGGCCAGAGATTTCGCTGCTGTACTGCCTCCAAAGAGGCAATTGGTGATGGGAGCCCCAGGATTGAAGGAGAAATCCCTTTCTCTTCTGGGAAAGTCCATGGAAGTTTATAACTTACACCAGCTTTTTGGTGGCATAAGTCTGCACCATTGGAGGAAGGCAATCTGTTGGGATTTGGCAAGTGTCCGTCACACAACTTAGTCAGGAAAGAGTTAACTGTTTGTATGTTTGTATGTTAAGTAGATACTGAGGTCATCGCTTAATGAGAAGGCCAGTTGATTAGCCATTGGTCAGCTTACTCCGACATTGCGAGGAGGAGGAGGAGGAGGAGGAGGAGGAGGAGGAGTTTGGATTTATATCCCCCCCCTTTCTCTCCTGCAGGAGACTCAAAGGGGCTTACAATCTCCTTGCCCTTCCCCCCTCACAACAAACACCCTGTGAGGTGGGTAGGGCTGAGAGAGCTCCGAGAAGCTGTGACTAGCCCAAGGTCACCCAGCTGGCATGTGTGGGAATGCACAGGCTAATCTGAATTCCCCAGATAAGCCTCCACAGCTCAGGCAGCAGAGCTGGGAATCAAACCCAGTTCCTCCAAATTAGATACATGAGCTCTTAACTTCCCACCCCACTGCTGCTCCTATGTAAGCCTTATAGCACGTCTGCTGGCTGGATGCAACTGATAGAAAGCATTTATCTTTTGTAACCTTTTTTCTATTATCATAGCTAGTAAGGTTTTTCTCTTTTATAATAGCAACTGAGACTCTGTTTTGTTTATTTTGAAGCTCTGCCCAATAAGCATGTATTTCCAATACAGTCCCAGTCCGAAACTCCTTTGGGAGCCAACTAAAGTTGGTAATGTCCCCAGAATGCCCCTCAACACTAGTGTGGACTCCTGCAGCGTAGAAGTGATGGCATGGGGGTTCCTCTGGGATCCAGAGCTGTGGAGCCGTGCGGCTCCCCTGCACCACTCTAAGTGCCCCTATGCCCAGGGACAGAGCGAGGGGGAAGTGCTCCTAGTGTGCACATGCGCCATGTGCCTCTCCAAGTCCCCAAAACGCCCCGCCCCGGAACACCTCTACAAGGGTGCCCGCCCAGTGCGTCACGCACCCCCTGTCCCCTTGGCACTACGCCTCTGCCTACGCCACTGTCCATGCCACTCTATATGGCACTTTTGCCAGTATAGAGGTCATGCTGAAGACAATGTGACTTCAGCCTAAATTGTAGTTCACTTAATCTTTCCGTAAACCCAATTCTGCGAGCGTTCACACTATTGGCTGGATTGTATACATAGCTCCAGGTGGTGGAAACGCTGTTGATCACTGAGGTCTTTGAGGAATAATGTTCCATGGGAGATAAAGGAAGTCTTGTCCAAGAAACTGTACTGAGCAATCAATTGCTAAACAGACTTCCTGGAGAAATGAGTGCACTGTGTTGCAATATAACCAGCAGGGTCATTTTGAAGCAGAAAGAGCACGTTACACCATACCTCGGAGATCAATGCTGTACCAAGGCAACAACTTAAACAAGCTTGCTGTGCACAACAGGTGACTACGCCTTAGGAATGATGTTTCTGTTACAAGCAGATGACTTCAGTAAATCTTTGGCATTGAGGTGGATTGGTGAGATATCAATAGTGGACATGAAAACATCTACTCACCCTTCTGTGCTTGCTAATAAATGTTTCCCAGGTTTCTATATGATAAAAGGATTGTCCTCTGGGTTAAAAAAAAGAAGAGAAAATAGTCTGGGATTTTTTTTTCCTGGTTGATAACTTGTTATAGGGTTACCAGCGAGCAGCAAACCCAGGGTGACAGGAATATGTTGGGGGGCACAGGGGCATAATGCCCTTTGGGCAAGGTGGGCAGCTGCCCAGGGCATCACCTTGTGGGGGACATCAAAATGCAGGGTTCGTTTTTGGGTATTTTTAGTGGTTTTCCATTTTTGGCCTTCAGGGGGTGCAGTTTTTTGGCTAGTGGCACCAAATTTTCAGCGTATCATCAGGAGACTGTCCTTATGCTACCCCCCAAGTTTGGTGAGGTTTGGTTCAAGGAGTCCAAAGTTATGGACTCCCAAACGAGGTGCCCCATCCCCCATTGTTTCCAATGGGAGCTAATAGGAGATGGGGGCTACAGTTTTGAGGGTCCATAACTTTGGCCCCCCTAAACCAAACTGCACCAAACCTGGGGGGTACCATCAGGACAGTTTCCAGATGATATCCGGAAATTTTGGTGCCGATACATCAAAAAATGCGCCCCCTGCAGGAACATCCCAGAAATTTGCCCAAGAATCTTTGTTCTGCATTGAGTTTTCTGTATTGCTGTCCATGGGGGTTGCAGGCTGGGGGGGGGGGGACATTTCTGAAGGCACAGTCTCAAAACTTTCAGGGTCTCATCAGGAGACTGCCCTGATGATACCCCTCAAGTTTGGTGCAGTTTGGTTCAGGGGGGCCAAAGTTATGGACCCTCAAAACTGTAGCCCCCATCTCCCATTAGCTCCCATTGGAAACAATGGGGGATAGGGGCACCCCCTTTGGGAGTCCATAACTTTGGACTCCCTGAACCAAACCTCACCAAACTTGGGGAGTAGCATAAGGACAGTCTCCTGATGATATGCTGAAATTTTGGTGCTGATGTGTCTAAAGATGCACCCCCTGCAGGCACCAATGTCCTGGTGCAAAAAAAATTTGGTCGTGGTGGAGTGGCCGCCCATGGTGGGGGGGCATCCAACTCAGGTTTTGCCCAGGGCTACAGTTTGTCCAGGGCTGCCTCGTTACACCCCTGGGGGGCGGAGGTGCTGTCAAGCTAAAACGTGGAGTTTCAGGTGATTCCTAGAGTGGACTGACATCACTTCCAGGTTTTTCTGGAAATGACATCACACAAATATACCCAGTGTGGATTTTCTCCCCTCCCACCAGCCACTACAGCAGCAGCAGGAAACAGGGGCTAGGATGGGGAACACTGTGCTTTTGGAGGGAACTTGGTAAAGCTTAGCTTTCTTTGAGGTACAAGAAGTGCTGGGCCTACACCTGAAGAAACTTCTGGATTTTTCTTCAATTATCAAACTTTCAATGTAGAGTCCTCCACACAGTATAAATATCTGTTGTTCTGAAGGAACAACTGGGCATCATCCTCCTCCTTTGTAGACTATATTTATGCTTTGTCTCTACTCTCAGGTTAACCCAGTATGTTTCTGACGGAAGTATGTACTGTATTGCAAAGGTGAAGGTAGTCCTCTGTGCAAGCACTGTGAATTAACTGACCCATGGGGTGACATCACATCACAGCGTTTACTAAGCAGACTACATCTACAGGGTGGTTTGCCATTGCCTTCCCCAGTCATCTGCATTCTCAATAAATGAGACAGAATCCAGGAGCTTCCAGCCCAGATCAAGTGAAGTAATTAGATATGCACAGCAAACTTAAGCGGCAGATTCCTACAGATAATGGATACCTTACCACAAGCAAACTTGCCCATGTTCCCAAAAGGCCATCGAATTGGTTGAACACATTCTCCTCAACTGTGACTTCTATTGCTCATTTAGAAGTTTATACATTGACCCTCACATCTGGAACTATCCTTTCTCTTCAAACATGGCCAAGATCTACTTCCTGCTCTGGGACTGATTCCCTCAGAGGACTCTGGACGTCACAAAATTCCTGGTATTGGCCCAACAGACCCTATCTAGTATCTGCTGAACTAAGCTCAACTACTACTAGCCTGTTTTTACCTTCACTTCACACTTTTATTGTAAATTTTATCTTTTTTTGTCTATGCCAATAAAAGGTATTGATTGAATTAGATATGCAGGCTATTGGAGAGCACAGTGCTAGCTTTCAAAATAGGATCATGGGTAATTATAGCACGGTGTATTTGATTTTAATGCTTATTTGCTTTGTTGTTATTTAAAAAGCCCATATCACTTCCATGAAGATGTCTCATCCCTAACCATGGTTAAGAAATTGGGACTGTGTTGTAGGCACCTTCTCTCTGATACGTGGATTGCCTTCTGTCATTGAAATCATGGTGGCAGCTGCTGCAGCTGCATTGGCACTGGGTATAGTTAATACTGTGGTCCGAGATTACCCTCTTTGGGCCCAGTGAATGATCTGGGGAACGTCTGAGGCTGGTTAATCTTAAACCAGCATTGTCTTTTTCTCATTTCTTTGGAAGGGAGGCCACTTGGAATCTAAGATAAAAACAAACATAAATTAATTAAAAAATGCTTTATTACCAGAGCTTGAAATCAGGGTTTCAAGTCTATAATTGGCATTTTCAAACTGTACTGATAAGACTATCTTGTTAGTGTTAACGGACTTAAGACTACATGATGGTTGAAGTATAATTGTGAGGAGAGATGGTCCTTGTTTCCTATCTTTCTTTTCTTTTTGCTGTCAAGTCACAGCTGACTTATGAGAACCCCATAGGGCTTTCAAGGGTAAAGGCAATGGGCATATGAAAAGCTTAATAATAATAATAATGAGGAGGAGGAGGAGGAGGAGGAGGAGTTTGGATTTATATCCCCCCCTTCTCTCCTTGCCCTTCCCCCCTCACAACAAACACCCTGTGAGGTGGGTGGGGCTGAGAGAGCTCCGAGAAGCTGTGACTAGCCCAAGGTCACCCAGCTGGCATGTGTGGGAGTGTACAGGCTAATCTGAATTCCCCAGATAAGCCTCCACAGCTCAGGCGGCAGAGCGGAGAATCAAACCCGGTTCCTTCAGATTAGATACACGAGCTCTTAACCTCCTACGCCACTGCTGCTCCTAAAACACTGTCCTCTTCACACTAGCTCTTTCCCATTTATTTCCAGATTCTCATTTTTGACAACTTCTGCCATGGACTAGGAGATAACGACAGCCTAAGACAGACCAGCAGCAAGAGAAGCAGACAGGTGAGAAGAACTTCTTTAAAAAATTAAACTAAGATTATTTAGAAATCTCAAGAGTTTTGTGATTCTAGATTGTGGGTGGGTCGGAATCCCATTATTGGTTATATTTGACAATAATGCTGAGTTTGAACAGTTTTTATTCCTGAGTTCACTATGGATAAGTTATTGATGCATCACTAATGGCAACATCAAATTGGGAGTTTGTCAAACAGCTTTCAGTGGTCTATTTTCCTTTGGAGAACTTCTAATAATAGGCTTGTAAGGTCTCTGCATACAAACTTTGAGAGATTGCTGGGGAAGGGGGCTTATCTTCCCTGGAAGTGACATCACTTCCAGACAGCGCTCTAGAAATCTTTCCAAATCTCTATGGTTGAGCCCACGGACATTGGGAAGATTCCTAGAGTGCAACCAAGAAGTCACATTACTTCCAGGTCAAATGCCATTCCCCCCTCCCTTTGCTCCTGCTGCGAAGAGCAGCAGCAGCAAGAATGCAAGCACCACGGCAGGAGGACCACTGCGGGAAACAGGCCTTAATAAGCCTACTGTGAAAGGGTCAATATACAGAGAGACATTCTACTCCTGTTTTATATTATATTAATCTTTATATTCTTAGAATCTGTTGGACAGTCTTCGTCCTTTGCGGCGCACAAAAAGAAGATGGATTATTGCCACCCTGGAAATTGAGGAGGAAGACAAAGGCCCATTTCCCAAATTAATCGGAGAGGTTATTTGTTTGTTTTTTTAATCGGTATTTAAAAATTTTCGGACAGGTGCTTTATATAACACATGGACATAGAGTTCCCAGTGATTCCTACCCTCTGCCACTTCCACATTTTCTGTAGAAGTGACATAATAGTGTAGTGGTGGCGAACCTTTGGCACTCCAGATGTTATGGACTACAATTCCCATCAGCCCCTGCCAGCATTGGCCATGCCATTGGCAGGGGCTGATGGGAATTGTAGTCCATAACATCTGGAGTGCCAAAGGTTCGCCACCACGGGTGCATGCAATGTAACCAGTTTTTTCCAATTTTCTTCCTGGGAGCAGGGGATTTCCTGCTCCAACTTGGGGACTGGCAAGCCAGAATGAGAGCCCAGATTCTGCACTAGCATTACACACTTTGCCAATTTGGAAGTTTAAACCTGAAAGCCAGGGTGGGAACTCTTTCCCGGCTCAAGATTGGTTTCACACAGGAATGATCCCCTTTTGATAGCCTCACGGCTACTGAAGCTTCTGGAGATCTGCTGTTCCTGTGATTCCACCATGGTGGTCAAAGACCAATGGTGATAGCTTTAAAAAGGGCTTGGACAGGTTTATGGAGGAGAAGTCGATCTATGGCTACCAATCTTGATCCTCCTTGATCTGAGATTGCAAATACCTTAGCAGACCAGGTGCTCAGGAGCAGCAGCAGCAGAAGGCCATTGCTTTCACCTCCTGCATGTGAGCTCCCAAGGACACCTGGTGGGCCACTGCGAGTAGCAGAGAGCTGGACTGGATGGACTCTGGTCTGATCCAGCAGGCTAGTTCTTATGTTCTTATGAAATAGCCCCTTAGACAAATAATAGCCTTCCCTGTTTCCATCCTGGCTGTGCATGCTGTTCAACCCTCCCTGTGGTGTTCATTGAGCTCAGTACAGATGGACCTCTAGGAGGCCTGCACACTTGCTAACTTATATGCTTTCCCCAGTCACATAGCCCAGCTTAGCATAAATTGGAACTACTAAGCTAGAACTCAGTCTCTGGCCCAAATAGTTTCCAGAAAGAGCTATGCGATAAGGCAGTGATGGCGAACCTTTTTGAGACCAAGGGCCCAAATTGCAACCCAAACCCCACTTATTTATCGCAAAGTGCCAACACAGCAATTTAACCTGAGGTTTTAGTTTAGAAAAAAACGATTGGCTCCCTCTTCCTCCGCCCCAGCCATTCGAGCAGGGGCCAGCCTTCTCTAGCCTCCAGCAAGCCCCACGCGCACCACTCTGTGCCTCTCTAGTATCTCTGCCGCCTCTGTGCCCCCCCCCCCTCTCAGGCAGCAGCCACCCGGAGCACAGGCACCAGGCCTGCCAGCCGAGTCCTTCTCGGCTCACCGTGGTGCACGCATGTTGTGCTCAGTGACCCAGGTCAGTCTATATGTTTGGGGGGGGGGGGTGATTTTCCGCCCCCCACATGATGAACTGTGTGTGTGCGTGCCCACAGAGAGGGCTCCGAGTGCCACCTCTGGCATCCGTGCCATAGGTTCCCCATCACTGTGATAAGGGGATTACGCAGTGGTGGGATTCAAATAATTTAACAACTGGTTATTTACATGCACCATTTTAACAACCGGTTCTACCGAAGTGGTGTGAACGTTTTAACAACCGGTTCTGCTGAATCCCACCACTGGACTACAGGTCTGTCCCTAAAGTCCAAGAGATTTGGTTCAGAGAGGTCTCTTTCTTGCTTCTTGCTTTGATGATTGGCTTGGTTGATTGGAGCATGATGCAGAAAGCTACAAGAGACATTTCAGCCATATTTACATGCCTGTTTACAGTCCCCTTCTCTTCTGTGAGTGTCATTGCAATGTTGGCTTAGCTGCTAGGACAATGTTTTTGCCTCCAATGAATTGTTGGCGCTTTCCTTTAAACGTTGTGAAAGGAAATTAGTGGTCAGAGAGGCGGAATAGGATTGGGTAACCCAGGTTCCAATCCTTACTCTACCATGGAAGCTTGTTCCATGGTACTACCCCTGCATAAGGTGAACTCTAGATGACAATCCTTATGTTGAATTTGAATCTGTGTACAATACACTCTGCTGCTTTTTTTAAAAAAAGCGAATTAATTGGGATCTACTGGATCCTAATATCAGATTAGTAAACTGTCTGGGTTTTTTAATAAGCATATAAGGATTCAAGAGTGATCTTACTGGAACCTTACCGAGATAAGCGCTTGTCCAGCTGTCTTCTTCTTTTTGTAGCTCTTCAATAACAAATCACATGATATGACCATCAGATACTTAATCAGCGGTCCGGGTGTCGATGAGTATCCAGAGGTTGGATTGTTTTCTCTTGGGGATGATTCCAGGGGACTCGTTTATGTGCATCGTTCCATTGATCGAGAGACCAACCCTTCTTTCTTGGTAATTATCACTGCTGAAAGTGGTTGAGCGGTTCACCTTCCCCCACTCCAATCATTTCCCCAGTAGTCAATATCTTTATCTCTCCGCTTTTATTTAATAACGTTTAGGTGTCATGCATGACACCTAACACAATCTTTTCCAGAATGAATCTGGTTCTCCTGGTTGTTGCCTATCTTGGTTTGTATGTCATTCTCTATACTTCAGGTACGTTTTGACGTTGCAAGTACATCTACTGGGGAGATAGTGGACAGATCTCTACTCTTCTTGGTTAACATTAAAGACATAAATGATAACGCCCCAAAGTTCACCAAGAAGGAATATAACGTCACTGTGAAAGAAAATCACCAGAGAGGTGAGTATCGTCAAGACTCTGGTGTCACAAAAAGCTGTAATGAAACCACAGCTGGGCACAAGCACAGCTTGTTTACTCTGCCAGAGGGCTCCAAACTTCTTTCCCTTCCTCTCAAATGTGGAGCCACTTTCAGGATTCCTGTCGATGAGAGGCGAAAGGTGGCTTGAATTGTCTTTAATATTTGCTGGGGGGGGGGGGCAAATATAGAAGAAGAAGGAGTTTGGATTTATATCCCCCCTTTCTCTCCTGCAGGAGACTCAAAGGGGTTTTACAATCTCCTTGCCCTTCCCCCCTCACAAAAAACACCCTGTGAGGTAGGTGGGGCTGAGAGAGCTCCGAGAAGCTGTGACTAGCCCAAGGTCACCCAGCTGGCGTGTGTGGGAGTGTACAGGCTAATCTGAATTCCCGAGATAAGCATCACACAGTTCAGGCGGCAGAGCGGGGAATCAAACCCGGTTCCTCCAGATTAGATACACGAGCTCTTAACCTCCTACGCCACTGCTGCTCCCAAAGAATCGATGGATGAAAGAGGCACTCCTACAAGGAAGCTATCAGATTTGAGAAAGAGAGAGAAAGGCCCTTTCCACACAGGCCAATAAATACGGTTAAGTGCGCAATAAAACCTGGGTTGGGGGGGGACTTCAAATGGATCCTACTCCTAATGCGAGTCCACTCCACGTTTCCCCCTCAACCCGGGTTTTTCAAGAATTGCACTATCTGCGATTCTTTTGTTTTAACGCGCCTTGCAGCTGAGCAAAGGGCCGGGCAAAAGGCGCAGTATGAAGCTGCATTTTCCCTTGTTTCTTTACCTCCCAGCTTGCATCTGCGAAGGCAGGCAGGCATCTCTAGTGTCAGCAAGGCTCTTGGGGTGCATCTGTGCCTGCCTGCGTAGCTGCATACCAGTGGGAGGTAGGTGCAAAAAACCCCGACGTGCCTCCATGCGAAGGGGGTCGGTGGCCCGCGTTAGCTCCAGGGCTGCCTGTATGGAGCCATACGAAAGGCCCAGGGCTGCACTGGGCTCATGTACGCCAACTGCACCCCTCGTTTATTGGCCCGTGTGGAAAGGGCCCGAGAGAGAGAGAGATCTTTTTTTGCCTCTTTTTTCAGTCACTTCCAAACTAGTATTCTTCTGTAGACCCCCACCCCCTACAGATGACTAGAAATACTATTCAGCCCAATCAGCCTGTCATCATGGTGAGGTTAAAGTGTTGAAAGTACCTAACAGTCTGGAAAAAGAAACAGCAAGATAGAGGGGACAGACAAATCTCCCTGGGGAGGCAGTTCCGAAATGTTGGTGTCAAGATTGTGAAGCCAACCCAAGAAAGGACTTTCTCATTCATGGCTCCAAAATTTTGGAACTCCCTCCTCAGGGAGCTCCACCCATCTCCTTCTATAGGTGTCTTCTGCCAGTTTTGTTTGGCATGACCTCAATAACTATTATCGGACCTCTTCCATGTTTTTGGTGTTACGTTTTTGGTTTTTACGTATCATTTTTATTGAGTTTTATATTTTTGACATGTTCTTTTACTGTTGTAATGTGTTCACCATCTTGGAGCCCCTATTTCAGTGGTTCTCAACCTGTGGGTCATGACCCCTTTGGGGGTCGACCGACCCTTTCACAGGGGTTGCCTAAGACTCTCTGCATCAGTGTTCTCCATCTGCAAAATGGATAAATGTTAGGGTTGAGGGTCACCACAACATGAGGAACTGTATTCAAGGGTCACGGCATTAGGAAGGTTGAGACCCACTGCTCTATTTGAATTCCTCCACTGTAGCTGCACACTTGATATAAACACTTCTGTCTTCCCAATCTTAGATGAGCCAGTTTTCCATGTCACAGCCTCAGACAACGATGAAGGCGGTACTGCCAATTCTCGAGTGGCGTATTCCCTTGTTTCGCAGACCCCGCGCCTGAAAGAGCCTGTCTTCACAGTTGAACCATTTACAGGTCTGATTCGCATTTCAGGATGTCCACGTTATGAGGTACATTTCCTGCTGTTTCCATAGTAACGTGTATGGCGTATAGAACGTTCTACATAAGGGTACTTCACATCTATTCTTTCCTGAGACACGTTTCACACAGTGTGTCTGTTGAAATTGCCAGCTTCCAGGCAGGGCCTGGAGACCTTGTGGAATTACAAGTGAACTCCAGACTGCAGAGATCACTGGAGAAAATTATTGCTAGGGAGTCCTCACTTTTGGGCAATGTTCCTTGAAAAAATAATGTGATATGATACAGCAGAGAGACTATTAGACTTGGACTAGGGAAAAATAGTTCAGCTGGAAAGTTCACTGGACGTTTTTTAATCATTGTCAAGTACAGTTTGCAGGGTTGCTGTGAGAATAAAATGGGAATGGGTTATGAAGCAGCGTGGCATAGTGGCTAAGAGCAGCAGTGGCGTGGTGGCTAAGAGCAGTGGCTAAGAGCAGGTGCACTCTGATCTGGAGGAACCGGGTTTGATTCCCCGCTCTGCCGCTTGAGAAGTTGGAGGTTTATCTGGGGTATTCAGATTAGCCTGTGCACTCCCACACACGCCAGCTGGGTGACCTTGGGCTAGTCACAGCTTCTCGGAGCTCTCTCAGCCCCACCTACCTCACAGGGTGTTTGTTGTGAGGGGGGAAGGGCAAGGAGATTGTAAGCCCCTTTGAGTCTTCTGCAGGAAAGGGGGGATATAAATCCAAACTCTTCTTCTTCTTCTTATAGGCTAGCCTAAATTTACAGGTAGGTGGTTGGAACACACATGCTCCAACAAGTTGGCTGAAACTATACCGGTTTGAGTCTGGTCAGTGCTTGGATGGGAGAGGTCCTGGGAACACTACCGTGTTTCCCCCCAAATAAGACAGGGTCTTATATTAATTTTTTGCTCCAAAAGATGCATCAGGACTTATTTTCAGGGGATGTCTTATTTTTCCCCCCCTGATTTTGCACCCTCCACGTTACCAGATCAGCTGCGCTGGGGCTTATTTTTGGAGTAGGGCTTATATTTCAAGCATCCTCCAAAAATCCCAAAAAATCATGCTAGGGCTTATTTTCAGGGTAGGGATTATTTTTGGGGAAACAGGGTATGAGCACCATAGCTCATGATGGGAGGGAGAAAATGAAAGGAAGGAAATGTTCCATTGCCATGAAATCACTTCTCTTTTTCTTGCTGAGTTTGCAAAGTGACTTGGAGGTTACACACCTATTGCTCAGAACTGCCTTTACCTTGGATAGTTAGTTGGAAGTGTTACAGAAAAAGATTAGGTTAATTGCTTCTTAAGAGTTGTTGATTTATTTCATTCAATTTATAAGATGCCCTTCCACATATGAACTCAGGGTGTGATTATGATTGGCCTTCTTATCTTGCTATGTCAGACGATCTCACATGTACCTGCTGATGACTATTTGCATTTACATTGCCTATCTCTTATTAAGTGGTAACCAGATAGCTAGAAATAGTCACATGATTATGATAAATCAAAAGATTGACATTTTTCTGCAAGGAAGCATTCTTGTGATGAGAAAATCAGATTTCCTTGAAATCAGATGACCCTGCATGAAAGATGACCCCTCTCCAACATTATACACACCAAGTTTTTGTAAATTACTGGAAATAACTACCGGTAATTAGTATGCAAAATTAAGATGACCCCCTCTCCTTTTTTTGCTGGCAAAAAAGAAAAAAACATACCTTTTCTCAGTAAAATACTGTATTTCTTTGCTAAGCTGATTCAGGGAGAAGTGTGAATTTTAATTCCCAGCCTAAATGTGCATAAAAATATTGTTTTATGACTTTTCACGCATTGAAGGGTCCCAGGGCTTTCAAACTTCTGATCAAGGCGACAGATCATGGAATTCCACCACTGTCATCAACAGCAACAATTAATATCGCTATAGAAGATTCGAACACCCACCTGCCTGAATTTACGAAAGAAAATGTAAGAGTGTGGTGGTGGGGAAATATTGCAATGGGGAATGTTAGTAGTACAGAGTTCAATTTGGAACCAGTCATGACATGTGATGCGTTAGAAACACAGAGTTGGAAGGGACCCCTCCCACCTTCTGATTGGGATATAAGGTCTGAGAGATCGCCATTCCTAGTCTATCTGATTATGTAAGCTTTTACTCTGGAAATATTACTTACTTACTTACTTACTTACTTACTTACTTACTTACTTACTTACTTACTTACTTACTTACTTACTTACTTACTTACTTACTTACTTACTTACTTACTTACTTACTTACTTACTTACTTATTTGTCTTGATAGACCGCCCAACCCCCGAAGGGCTCTGGGCGATGTACAATGAGACATAGAACATGCTTTGGAAGTCTTGTTAATCTTTGACCCCTTCTACACTTGCAAAATAATGCACTTTCAACCCACTTCCACAATTGTTTGAAAGTGGATTTTGCTATTCCGCACAGTAAAATCGAGTGCAAAGTGCATTGAAAGTGCATAATTCTGCATGTGTGGAAGGGACCTTTAAGATGCTACCAGACTTGAATCATCATCTTCTACTGCAAACCAACATGGCTATGTGTCTGCAACCCTGTTTCAGGTGGTTCTGGTGCATTCAAAATAGTTATGTTTCAAAATGGGTTCCATTCCTTGGTTACACTCAAGTACGGCAGAAAGTGACGTGGAATGCTGAGAACTTTCATGCATATAGATTCCCTTTTCTGTGCTTTCCTATCCAGTATCGGCTGAACATCACAGAAAACCAAATGGGAGGAGATATCCTACGCCTCAGCGTGGAAGATAAAGACACTCGCAACACCCCTGCCTGGAGAGCAAAATATAAGATAGTGAAAGGAAATGAAACAGGGAACTTTATCATTAAGACAGATCCAGACTCCAATGAAGGGGTTTTAAGCATCATAAAGGTATGATAAGCTTGACAAAATCTTAGAAATTTAATGTGGCAACCAGTGGTGTACCTAGAAATTCCTAATGATTTCATGGTCATTGCTATTTCCAGCCTTTGGTTTATGATGGCACTTCTGGGAAGAGCCTCATCATCTCTGTGGAGAATGAAGAACCCTTCTTTTCATGTGACAGAGGACAAATGCGGAGCCTTCGTGAACCCCCCAAGTCCACAGCTGTGGATATTACAGTCCTAGACACAAACGATGCCCCTCAGTTCCATCCTCCTGTCCTTGTTCTTCAGCGAGAGGAAGGGGTGAAGAGTGGGACCCATCTTGGGCAGTACACCGCTCAGGATCCAGACAGAGTCCCAAATGCAATAAGGTGGGCAACTCTCAACTTCTGCATAATGTACCCCAATTATTAAGCTCTGCTGAAGAGGCTTACTTAAAGTTCTGCACCTCCAGTCGGCCTGCTGTCCAGGCATCCATAATATAGCCCTTTCTGTGGTGGCCCCCAGAGCAAGGAATTCAGGGAAGCTCATCAAACTGCATTTGTATTTTTAATCAAATACTGAGAACATCTCCTTTTCCTTGAGTATATCGGACAATTGAAACAATCCACCTAGGTCTCCCTGACAACCCCTTGACTGGTATGATGCTGTGGACCAGATCTTTCTGCTGGTGAGCTTGTGATTTAAACCTTTTACTCCATGACCCTGATTTCGATATCTACCCTGCCCTCTGTACACAGGGAACATTTCGGGATTGCAAAAGTGGGTGGGGGGGAGCAGTACTTGAAATGCTGCAAGAAATCAGGGTAGCAGCAGCCAGCAGTTGCGAAGGGGAAGCAGAGGTTGAAACCAGCTACAGATTGCTTTCCCTGTAGGCCTGTTTCTCTCTGCAGTGTTGTTGCACTGGTGAAGAAGGAGCAGAAAAATGGAGGAACTCCCAGAAGCCTGGGAGGCTGGGCGGGCGGGCAGGCAGGCGGGAATTAAGAGTGGGTGATCAGCAGGGAGGGCGTAGAGATGGAAGAAGTAAGCAGGAAGGTTAGGTGGGAGGGGAAACAATGGGGAAGAAAAAAGAAAGGATGAGGAAACAGAGCAGAGGGAGGGAAGCAGAGGCCACTCAAGGGAGAAACGAAATGGGATTTCCCTCCTCTCATGTTGTCTTGCAGCAGAGGTGGGATCCAGCAGGTTCTCACCAGTTCCCGAGAGTGGGTTACTAATTATTTGTGTGTGCCGAGAGGGGGTTACTAATTGGGTCCACTTTTCCACCTCCACGCCCTCGCCTCCCCGAGAGGCATACTGCCTTTGAACGTGAAGGTTCCATTTAGCAATTGTGACTAATAATGTCACTCCCTGAACTGGGTTAATCCCTTTCAGGTACTGCAATTCATTGATTCTCAGCCTTTCGTACCTTTTATCTCACCAGTCTCTATCAAAGAACCTGTGTGCTTCACCATTGCTGTGTTCAGATTTGTGAGTTGGGGCATTTTCTATAATGTGATGATGATTTAGAAATGACCTGGTGCAAAACATTTTTGGGGGGTGGCTGGGGGGGGGGCACCCAACTCAGGTTTTGCCCAGGGCTCAGGTTTGCCTAGGTACTCCTCTGCCCCCTTTGCTGAGGGGGGCTGGCGAGGGAACCTGTTACTAAAATTTTTGGATCCTACCACTGCCTTGCAGGTCAGCATGCGCTGCCATATAACAAGGGTGTCCAACTCTGGCACTTCAGATGTTCATGGACTACAATCCATGGACTTCATGAAGATCTGAAGGTTGAAGCACCAGAGTTGGACACCCCTGCCACATAAGCTTAGGAGAGGGTGAAGATGAGATCTAGAGTAAGATTTGTGTATGTTCTTTCTCCTCAGAGTATCTCAAATTTTTATGAGGAGACTTTTCCATCTCACACAGTTAAGTCCAAAACAGGGGGAAAAAAAAAAAAAGAAAGAGGCATTTTATCAGATTATTTTGCAGGCAGTGCAAAAGGGTTTCCAGGACATCCAAATGGATTGTAAAATAGTCAACATGTTCAAAAGTGTGCCATTCAAGTCCCTTGAAACTCATTCCATGTGTACGAAGTATTTCAAAGCCAGAGAAAAGTACTGGGATTATATAATGTCCTTTCTGTGCCCATCACCCAACATGTATCTCTCTTCCTCCCATTGCTTTGAACTTGAGAGTGTGCCAAAAGTCATTATTGTGAGATTCCCCATTCTCATTCCCCAGTCCTCATTCCAGAGACTTTTTTTTTTTTTCATTTTTCCTGTGCTCTCTGAAATGAAATTTTCATCCATTCCCTCCTCCTACACTCCTCCTGTCTCACAGGACCCAGGTGAGCCAGTATATCTGGAGAGTGCTTGGGGCCAAGATGGCTGCCATGTTCTTCTGTATCTTTAAAGAAGACTCAAGAAGTCATTTCTCTGCTGGGCTGGTGCTGCAGAGAGAAGCAGCCTAGAGACAAACACAGAGCTAAGGGATCTCTCTCTCCCATGCTCGGCTGCTGCTGCCAGTGCTTGGAGATTCTCTGGAAAGGACCATGTGACGAGACCTCCTTGATGCACAGCAAACCACCACTGTGTGGGTAACAGTGCAAGATGAAAGAAAGCTCTTTGCTTATCCTTCCAGACAACAGCCCTGGGCAAGACAGAGGCTCCAAACTTGCACGTCTCCCAACTGACCACAAGCCATAGGAGCAGACTTGGAGCAAACTGACTGCCCTTCAGCTTCCTCGAATCCCCTGCTTAGCTTCAGTTGTGTCGAAACCACCATTCCTAGCTCTAGTGCCTGTAAGACGGAGCTGTTCCGCCGGGCCTTTGGAGGAACCAGCCGCCAATAGTGCCCCTCCCCTGGCCCTTAACATCTGGGCCACCAAACATCTAATGAGACTCGCCACGCCTCCCTCTACCGTGGGGAGGGAGGGATTTTATATTATTAGAATGCTGGACGCCACTTATATCTTGATCTTAACTTTAAATTTAAACCTTGAGTTTTATATTCGGTAAATGCATTGGGAATTTTATCGCTGCTTTTAAATGTTTATTTATTTATATTGTGTTTTAATTGTTGTACACCGCCCAGAGCCCTTCAGGGATGGGGCGGTATAAAAATCAAATCAAATAAAAAATAAAAATAAAAATAGTGCAGACCTGGGCATTATACAGCCCGCAGGCCACATCCAGCCCGCCGGATGACCCTGACTGGCTCCCCTGGGGCATGGGGGGGAGCGAGATGCCCCTTTGAAAGTCTCCAAGAGAAGCCGGTTGCGCTTGGCTGCTTGGCTTCTGCAAGGCTTTAAGCGCCTGCCACCTGCCTTTTGGCCCGGCCCTCCACAATATTTTCTGTTTCTTGTGCGGCCCCATGGAAAAAATAATTGCTCACCCCTGCTCTAGTGAGTAGGCAGGAGTTGGATGTGAAAGAAGGGTTAGAGCCTGTTGATTGGTAAATAAATACATGGTCAGGGCTCTTGATCTTTGTACAAAAAAAACCCATTTCCTGCTTCCTGTCTGAAATTTGATTCTCGGGGTGGTGAAGGGTTGAAGAGCAAGCCCTGTCAATTTTATATGGCTTTAATTTTTTTTTTCTTTTAAGATATAAAGTAGCATTTGACCCAGCAGGCTGGGTGGCTGTTGAAGAACAATCTGGGATTTTAACAACGGTGGAAATATTGGACCGAGAATCGCCCTATGTGAACAACAGTGTATATACCATCCTCCTCTATGCCATAGATGATGGTAAGACTCAGTTTCAACCAGGTGAATAGGATAGTTTACTAATCAATTATCAAATGAAGATGAAACTATCAGCAGAGTATAAAGCGGAGTCACTTTGGTAAGATGAGAATGTTTAGTCTTCTTGAATTTACTGCAACCTTTTAGCACTCAAGATGTTCTTTCCATAGGAAGGTTTTTACTTTAGCAGTTGCAAGGTTACACAAGTCTATCTATACAAGACTATTAAGCTATACAGAACTCTTCAGCAATAACAAAGTTCAAGATACACAGAACTTAACTCAGACTCAATTCTATCTCAACTCAGCATAGAACACACATCAGGGATACTTTCCCCCGCCCACGCAACAGCCTCTCATTGGTCTAGAATCTCAGTTGAATTCACCAATCATGTTAAAGGTTAATGTTTGCTACCTTTTGCCCCTAGACTGACTGTCTCCGTCCTTAGGTTCACAAACTCCTGCTAACTCAGAAGATGACCTCTTTGTGAACTTTTCCTCTTTTTTTATATATCATGACAGAAACTCAGGCTGATTCCGCATGTGCCAAAAACAGCGGTGTGAAAACGGTGTGAAAACAGTATAAACCCTTTTACACTGTTTTAAACCCTTTTCACACTGTTTTCACACTGCTGTTTTTGGCCCATGCGGAATCAGCCTCGGTTACATTATCAAACATGCTTTATTGACTTGTACAACCTGTAGCACCTGAGCCAAATGCTCTTTACCAACCGTGTGTGACAAACCAACTGGGAACTGATATATGATATATCTCTGGGGTTGTTGCTACCTGAATGGGATGGCAAAAACATGATATGTGATGGGTGGACCACAGTCAGCATGGTAGGCAATGGGGCTGTTCTGGTCTGCTGCAGATCATACCCAGTACCTTCACGAAGCAATATCTTCCCTACGGTTGTTTAGTATGAAGCCCCATGATAGCTATTTAATAATTCACAGCGCATTATGCTATAAAAAGCAAGACATTCTCTAATACAGTGGTGGCGAACCTATGGCACGGGTGCCAGAGGTGGCACTCAGAGCCCTTTCTGTGGGCACGCGTGCAGGGTTCATCATGGGGGGGCGAAAAATCACCCCCCCCACACACACACACACACGACTAGGCTGGCCTGGGCACGATCCTTTACCTGGGAGTAAGCTTGGTTGCTGGCAATGGGGCTTGCTTCTGAGTAAACCCTCCTAGGGTCGTGATTCACCCATTCGAAGTGTTGCACGGTTGCCTCACCAAGCTTACTCCCGAGTAACGCGCACCTCGGAGCCAACTGTTTTTTCTAAACTAAAACCTCAGTATTCAGGTTAAATTGCCGTGTTGGCACTGCGATAAATAAGTGGGTTTTGGGTTGCAATTTGGGCACTCGGTCTCGAAAAGGTTCACCATCACTGCTCTAATATGTTGAAAAATGTATTGTTTTAAAAAATATATCAGTTAAAAAAAAACCCTTCTCTATCCCAGGCAAATTCTTGCTTAAGATCTTTGTCAGTGATGCTCCTAAAGCCTGCTGATGAGTGAAATTTCCCCCTTAGGTGTTCCACCACAGACCGGCACAGGCACCATCCAGCTTTTCCTGTTTGACGTTAATGACAACGCTCCGAAGCTCGTTGCACCGTTTCTGGAGGTCTGTGAGGGAACGGACAAGAACTCGTTCCAGATACAAGCCCAAGACAAAGATGACTTCCCTTATGCAGGGCCTTTTACATTCCACCTGGTTGAAGGCTCAGAAAACACGAAGGGTGTTTGGAAATTGGGACGGAATGTTGGTATGTTCTTCTATGAGGTGACATGACCTTCTATTGCTTTGTAGTTCTTTCTCCTCCACAGGAGGAAAGGCACACAGAGGTTTGTCATTCAATAGTGCAAAATGGATTGGCCTTTTTGACTTTGTTTAGAAAAAGATGTGATGCCAACTCTGCCCAAGGCAGCTTACAAGGTAAAATACAATAAAAACATAAACTAGCTAATGCGGTATAGAAAAAAATAAAAAAAATCTTTCGAAAACAGAGGGCAAGACGGAAGAGAAAATTCCTGAAGGAGAGAGGTTTTCTTCTGTGTCACAGATGAAATCCCACTTCAGGAATAATAAGTTATCAGCAGTAGCATGTGGTACAAATGCAGCTGAGGAGACATGGGGGGCAGGAGAATAGAGGTGTGCAGAATTACTTCACGTAAAAAATGTTTCTAAGGGTGTTTTCCCACTTACCAGTAGCTGCGCGCTACTGTAGGCAAGTAGCGCGGGGTGCCCCGGCACTGCCCACTACAGGGGCGGCGACAATGCAGCCGCCCCGACGCTGCCGCTGTCGCGCCCCCTCAGCGCGTGTCATTCCTGGCGCTCTTCCAAACGGTGTCTTCTTGGGGAAGCCCGGGCACGCACCAGAAATGACGCGCGCTGAGAGCAGCGTGTGGCATAGGGGGGTCGTGGCAAGTGGGGAAATGCCCTGAGGCACAAGTTGGACTGCTGGGAAAATCTGTGCTAAGCTGTGCATGTGGAAAAGGTCCATGTTAGATTAGTGGCATGGATGTCATTGTGTGATTAGAGTGGTCTTATTCTTTCCCAATTTTTAAAAATCTTTTCTCTTCCTCTCCTTTCTGAGGTGATTCAGCTGAGCTGCAGATGTTAAGAAGCCTCCCTGTTGGCAACTATTCAGTGCCTCTCCATATTTTGGACAAGCAAGCATTCTCCAGGGTTCAAAGTCTCTATGTCAGGGTATGCCCCTGTCTGGATGGAAGCACTTGTGATCCGGAGATCGCATATGCCTCAGCAAGAGTTGGTGGTGGAGCAATTGCTGCCATCTTGGCTGCCATTCTCTTTCTCGTGGGTGAGCGATGTCATTTCTATGTACTGGCTAACATTGTTACATACTTGAGGCTCCTACACATAAATACATCAACACTTCTGTTGACTTCTGCGAGCCCAATGGAGTAATTCTGCTTATGATTGCCCCATTGAGCCCTTGGCAACTAACTTAATAGGAACTGGAGTTTGACTTGTTGGACTAGAACTTTGGATCCACCCAGAGGTGGGATCCAGCAGGTTCTCACCAGTTCCCGAGAGTGGGTTACTAATTATTTGTGTGTGCCGAGAGGGGGTTACTAATTGGGTCCGCTTTTCCGTTAGAAATTCCATTAGGTCCAAAAATCATAAAGTCCTGTTGTTTCCGCGTGTGGTCATTTTTTCAAGGAAGGTAGAAAATGGTGATAATTCTCCCATAATGTTTCAAAAAATCATGTTTTAGAAATATGGTAAAGTCCCCTTTTTATGGAAAGTATCCTTCTTTGGATTTCTAGAAACAAACCTACATTTGTTATTTTTTTTAAGTATTTGACAGGCAAGCCAATTAGAGGGAGAAGTGAAGTTGTTTCTGCTGGTATAATGGGACTTGCTATAATTAGTTTTAAATTATACTGTAGGTGATACCAGCTGAAATTAAGAACTTTTTTTGCTGGTAAGAGTTTCTTTACAGTAAATTAGAGAAATTATTAATGCCTCCTGCCCCTCGAATGCTCTCGGCTTATGCCCCCGTCGCGGCCCCCCCCCCCCCCACCCTTGCATTGGCTTATGCCACTGTTTGAATCCCACCATGGAAGTCTGTTAAAAATTCTTGGTATATGAAGCAGAAGTGGATCCCACCACTGGATCCACCCAGTAGAAGCCATAACGAAGTCTACATGCTTATTAAATTTGTCTCCATTAGCTAACCAAAACGAGTAGATCCTTTCCATTATTATTTATGTGAGCTATCAGTTCTAACGATCCCTTTCCCTTGTGTATTTACACACAAACACACCCTGGAGACACAGAGGCTGTATGGTGGAGATAAGACAACTGTAAAGTTGAGGCCAACCAAACGGGTCGTTGCCTCTTGACTGCCCCCTCCCAAGCTGAGGAAAGCAGCTGGGTGAGAAACATTCCCTTCACCAACACCACACCCCCTCCTCAAATAGGGTGAGGGGAAGTTCAGGTAAAATTTTTGCAGTCAGAAATGCGCAGGGTTGCTTACTCCATGTTGGGAACTTCCAGGAGATATGGAGCGGGGCCTGGGGAGAATAAAGTTTGGGCAGAGAAGCACCTCATCAGGGTATAATTCCATAGAGTCCATCTTCCAGAGTAGCCATTTTCTCCAGGAGAATTTATCTCCATAGTCTAGAGACCAGTTATAATTTCAGGAGATCTCCAGGTCCCACCAGTAGGTTGGCAGCAATTCATTTTGGGGGGAAACATGTAGACCTTGTGAGAAAACTAGGATCACCTTTTCCTGTTCTGCAGCGGGCTTAAGCCTCCTCCTCTGGTGCTCTTGCTGTTCGAATACAGTATCCAAGAATGACTTTCCTTTCATTCCATCTGAAATGGGAAACCAGTCTCTAAGCCACTACAATGAGGAAAGCCAACCTGTACTGTCTCAGGTAAGCCACAATACTGCTTCAGAAGAGAAAAGTTCTAAGATTACCAGGTTTCCATTCTTTTGAGTGCTCTCATAATAAGGGTTTTATTGGGGAATACAGAAGCAGACCGTGGTTAATCAGTACATAAAACTAGCGGGTGGCCAGTTTTAAATTTCTGGGCGTTATGATTAAAGAGGACTTGGCCTGGGGCGTACAGACTGCCGCGGTGGTTAAGAAGGCCCAGCAAAGACTGTACTATCTGAGACTTTTAAGGAAACAACAACTGAATGGAAAACTCCTGGTGTCCTTTTACTGCCGTGCTATTGAGAGTGTCTTAACCTACTGCATCTGTGTATGGTTCTCCAGTTGCACAGTGGCAGATAGGAAGGCGCTCCAAAGGGTGATCGCTACTGCACAGAGGATTATCGGCTGCCCTCTCCCCTCCTTGGAAGAACTCTATAATTCCTGAAGCTCCAAAGCAGAGCCCTAAAAGACCTGAGAGACCCGTCTCATCCAGCACACACTCTTTTTGAACTGTTACCATCCGGCAGACGATACAGGTCTATCAAAACTAGGACAAAGAGGCTTAGAGACAGCTTCTACTCTAGAGCTGTGGCTATGCTAAACTCCGCGGCTTCGTGTTGATGTGTTTGGGGCTGTGTAGGGATGGGTGGAGGAAGGGGAAAGTGAGGATGGGGTATGAGTCTGAAATTGTGTGCATCGAGGAATGCTGCTGTAAATTTGTTGTGCATGCACAATGACAATAAAATGCTTATGCTTATATGCATGTAACCAGAAGGTCACATTATGCTTCTTGTTTGAGGTCCTATTTTGAAATAAATAAGAAGCATAAAAGTCCCTCAAGAACTAGTTCATCTCAGCAACAGCTGGAGTGATTCAACAAATGCCACTTACCCCTTGGCAGCACTGAGTCTCTGCTTACGTTACTTTTAGTACATTTATTCACCACTCCTGAAAGGACCCAAAGCAGCTTACAGGGTTAATAAATACAACAGGAGAAAGATGCACCATTTAAATGAAATAGAAAGTAACTTGGACGGGCAGGTCTTGAATCCAGTGGTGCAACCCATTAATGAGCATCAGCTGCGAGGAAGAGTAAAGGTCTGTGCCCTTTGACTCATAGAATAGAATAGAATAGAATAGAATAGAATAGAATAGAATAGAATAGAATAGAATCTTTATTGGCCAAGTGTGATTGGACACACAAGGAATTTGTCTCCGGTGCATATGCTCTCAGTGTACATAAAAGAAAAATACATTTGTCAAGAATCATAAGGTACAACACTTAATGATTGTCATATAGGTCTAGTAAGCAATCAGGAAACAATCAATAGTAGCCGAAAACATAAAATGTAAAATCATAAAATAAAATGAAATGTCAGCACAGGCTATAGTCATACAGTCATAAGTGGGAGGAGATAGATAATAGGAATGATGAAAAAGTAGTGCAGTAATTATATAATAAATATATAATAAATAGCTCGATTAATATCGAGGGAATTATTTTGTTTAGTGAGTGATGGTATTCTGGAAAAAACTGTTCTTATGTCTAGTTGTCCTGGTGTGCAGTGCTCCGTAGCGACGCTTAGAGGGTAAGAGTTGAAACAGTTTATGTCCAGTACGCCAGCGGCCAGTAAATATTTTCACACCCCTTTTTTTGACCCGTGCAATATACAGGTCCTCAATGGAAGGCAGGTTAGCAGCAATTGTTTTTTCTGCAGTTCTGATTATTCTCTGAAGTCTGTGTCGATCTTGTTGAGTTGCAGAACCAAACCACACAGTTATGCCTTTGGCCGTGCCCAAGTTTGGACCTGGAGACAAGGGCCCCTTCCGCACATGCAGAGTAATACACTTTCAATCCACTTTAACAATTGTTTGCTAGTAGATTTTGCTATTCCACACAGTAAAATCTAGCTGCAGAGTGGATTGAAAGTGGATTGAAAGTGCATTATTCTGCATGTGCGGAAGGAGCCAAGAACAGGAGAACAGAGGGCCTTTCCCCACTTATCTTAAGCCCCGCGCTACTCTCCTCAAGTACTCCTGCACTCCCCACGACAGGGGCGGTGACAGCGCAGCCGCCACGACGCTGCCGCTGTCGCGCCCCCTCAGTGCGCGGCATCCCTGGTGCTGGAGAAAACGGCGCCTTTTGATGACCCCGCACAGAGCGCGGGGTCGTGGGGATGCCCGGAGAGCAGCGCGCAGCATAGGGGGGATCGTAGAGAGTGGGCAAAGGCAAGAACAGGAGCTGGCAGCACTGAGGTTCCTCCTGCTTTACCTTCCCACCTTGAATCTATTTCTATATATACAAGGTTTGATCTACATGATGTCCTTGGCACATTCCAAGGAGTGACATTAATCCTGACAAGTATACTTTCCTAGTGTTGATAGTGTTGATAATTGCAAATATTAATCTTTTGGCATGGTGTGAATGATCTTTTTTTAAAAAAAAAATTCCCTAGACCTCTGGAAGTTCTATATCCTATAAATTATTGCTAGATTTATATAGGAAGTTGCAGAGGCATTGTCAGTCTAAATTGGAGGTCTTTGGCCTTTTCAGGCCTGGAAGCCACTGAGCCGCAAACACATGGCAGGAAGTTACGTGGCATCATAGTCATGTGACAAGATGAGATGACGCCATAGTCTCTGAATCAGCCAGTGATAAAAGGGAATCCTCTCCACCATCATTCTGCTCCTGTTATCTTGCTTGCAAAGAATGAACTTTTACTCTTTACAAACAAAAATGGCAGCTTCAAGGGGGCTCCTGAACCTGTGGTTGAAGACCACAACTTTAAAAATTATTATTTCACTAACCAGTGCAGCTTTCACTAAAACTTTTCACCTGGATTTTCCCATCTAGGACATGCCTGATGCTAGGGATCATATTTTACCATCCACTGTGTATGCAGACTCTCGCAAGGACAAGTCCCAACTTCTTAAGGTAACCACAGAACTCCTAAGCAGAACAGTACTGCCCTCTCCATTATAAATGTTCTATGTCAGTGGTGGCGAACCTATGGCACGGGTGCCAGAGGTGGCACTCAGAGCCCCCCCCCCCACATATCCAGGGTTGGCCTCGCTCAATTGGGCTCGACATTAAAGTATTAAAACCTTAAGACCTAGGCCCTTTCCTCACGGGCCTTTAACAGCGCCCTGGGGATGGCAAAAACGCCGTCCCCAGGGAGCTGTTCGCATGGGCGGCGCAGCTGCATCACAGCCGTGCCATCCTCACGCAAAGCCACTGTTTCCAGACCTCGCTTCCCTAGCGAGATTTTTGGGAAACAGCGGCTTCCAGCCGCTGCCATGTGAATGGCAGCGGCTGGAAGGCGCCATTTCCCCTCCCCTTTCCCAAACGCCTCACCGTGTCATCTGGCCTCCGGAGCGTCGGACAGGCCAGGGGACACGCCCCCCACACTGCGACTTCTGAGCTGGCGCGCAGGGCAGGGGGTCATGTCCCCTGGCCAGTGTGACGCGCCGGAGGCCGGAGGACACGGTGAGGCGTTTGGGGGATGGCGCAGCCTGTGCGGATGTTGCGCCATCCTCCCCGTTGCAACCGGGACCATTCGTGCAAACGGTCCTGGGGGGGTTGGGTCGGCATTATGTACGCCGACCCAACTCCCATCATGGCCGTGCGGAAACGGCCCTAGTTTTGAGGAGGCAGTGTAGGTAACCCTGTTAAGTTCTGTTAAGCCCCACTGATTTTCATGCAAAGAGCTTGTAGTCGACCCACGCGGTCAGCGTAAGAACGAGACGAGACGCGGAGATAACATCTGGTGGAGATCGCCAGCAGCGGGAGACCGGAGGTCCGTGTTCCTAGCGAGTCTCCCGTCTGCCGGTTCCTGGCACCTTTTATTGTTATCCTATTGGGGGCGTGTAGGAGGGAGGACCGGGGGGAGTTCCGGGAGAGCGGGAGGTCGGGAGATCATCATGTGATGCATGATCTCATCTGGCTACGTGCGGAGAGGAGCGTAAGCGTCTGAGCCTAATCCTCACCTGGGGGCAAGACCATTGTCCCTGCGCCCGGTGATTGAGCCAGGCAGTTCATGACCCGTGACTCATGGGGGGGATGAGGAGTGGGGGTGAGAAGCGACCAGCAAGGCCTGTAGGTCCGCTACGCCCCAACGTTTCTACCACGGTAAGCCGGGCGTTGGATCAGCAGTGCATTACTACATCTCCTCCTTTTTTACATTTTAGAAAAAAAGGGGGGTCGAAACGCTATACATTTAAAGGGACGCTTTGTCTCCTCATTGCCGTCTGGTCAAGCTGACCAAGCTGCTTGTGTAACATTAGAACTTGGCTGCGTGGGTAAGGGAAATTCGAGGGGCTTCTTTACACGCTACAGGTGCAATATTAGACACGCATTGAACGTAAAACAAGATCCGATAATGAGGCAATACAACCAAACCAATGCAGAGCTGTACAATAGCACTCAACCATCCTCCTCCGCAGCCAGCTCCAGAGGGCTGGACCACCAATGGGGCAAAACATCATAATTTCAAATTGGATACAACTTCTTGCAGCTCAATGTACTTTCATGTGAATCAACTGGGAATTATCAGAAAGATTAAAACAACACATATTATGTACATTCTCACAACCTTGGTGATGTAACAACAACAAGTAATCAATAGCTGCACCATTGTCTAGGGTCGCTTGACGAAAGTTCCTGCTGCTCGGGAGGCCAGGGCATCCAGAGCGGTGGAGGTAGAGCTGATGGACTGCGAACGGGCACAGGCCAGCCGGCCAATAGTCTTAGCATTGTAAGAGGCGAAGTCCGGGGACTCCCACTAGGGAAGCTAAGTGAGACGAACTCCGCCTCGGAGAGGGCTTTAACGTCAAGCTCCGGCTGGTGGGAGGGGTCGAAAGGCAGAGCGGAGCGGGCGGGCGGCGGCGTCCGGGCTCCCGGGTGGGAGCCTGGGGTAGGGATCGACATGGTGAGGCGACTGAGGCAACAAAGAGTCTCCGGCAGAGAGTCTGGGCGGGAATATAACTCAACGTTCTCTCCCCGCAGGTCCAGAACCAGCCCCTTCTAGGGAGCAGGATGTTTCCCAACATGGGGGAAATAAGGTTCCGCGGGTGTGTGCAGTTCCACCAATGGCCGTGCCGCATGAATGGGCCCGGGTCGGTTCCTCGCTTGGCTGCTGCCGGTGATGCTGGGCGCAGGTGTTAGATTCGGTGGTTAGCCGCATGGGTCTTGGTGACAAGGGAGAGAGCGCCGGCCGGGAGGGTTTGGACGACAGGTCCCCAGTCGGCGCTCATAGAGTACCCGGATGAATGAGGCATCTATGAAGGGGCTTAGCCCAGACTCCGCTAGGAAGTCTCCCGGGCGCTTTGCAGACGGGGAGCAGGCAGGAGCTTAGCAGGCTCCCCACTCCCAGGTACCCGGGCCCAGGCAGAAGGATGAGATGCTGGCAGCGGCAGCAAACCGCTCCCAGATGTTGGTCTGGTGAAACCTCGTCAGGGGGTGGCCCATCGCCATCGGCAGGCGGCAGTAGAGCAGGCAAAGGATGGTGGTCGCCGAAGTTGGGCGGGGCCGATCGCAAGGGAGAGCGGTACAGGAGGTTCTCGGGTGTCTCGGGGTGGTTCTGCTACGCAGCAGCTCTAGGGTTTGGTTGGTGGTCAGCCTTGACGCCTCCCCCCAGGTCATTCCAGGTCTTTGGGCGTTGGCTACATCATGCTCCTGTTGAGACATCGCTGGGCGGACTCCTCTAGAGAGATGTGTTCCATCTCCTGATGGGGTTGGTTTCCTCCTGGCGCCATTCCCATGGGTTGGCCTGTCATGGCGAAGTCGGAGTCCACAGGGAACCTGTAGGAAGAGGGACTCGAACACCCCCCCCTTTTCCCAGGTTACGGAAGCGGAACCTCACGCCAGGCTCAAAGCGGATGAAGGGAGATCGGGATCGAAGCTTAGTGTTAGAATCTTAGTATAAGAAGGAAGAAGGCTTGTTTTGCAGCCCAGAAGGTTGCTTTTAATGCAATTCTTCCAAATGGGGGCCTTCTACTCCTCTTTCTTTAGTTGTTTGACAGGGAGTGGCAGGAGTGTATGCGACCCTGGTGGGAATTGGCTCTGTGAGCCGCCATCAAGGTGCGTCTGGCTACAGGGTCCGAGCCTCGAGGGGGGAGGGAGCAGGCGGGTCCTGGGGGGATTGTGGGTATGCATGCTTAATCAGCAACACAAAGGTAGCTTCGGAGGCTTCTTTTGGGGGGATACAACCGGGGAATGAAGCAATAAGGCGATTAGAGGCAGATTTCTCGCACACACAAAGGAAGAGAAAAGGGGGGGGTTCTTTGCAAGGGATTTGCACTTACCGTGACCTTGGTGGCTAACGCAGGAAGCTGGATGAAAGTAAAATTTTGTGATCGAATTATCTTGGGGAATTGCCGTCAGCCGAGACCGGGCCTTCCTCTTGTTGGCGGAAACCGCTGAGCGCCTGGCCTTTAACATGGTACTGATAAAGTTGCTAGGCGCTAAGAAGCCATAACCCAAAGCGGGTTTGGGTATTAGGGGCATACCGGCGGCAGCCCCTTTTTAAACTGGGGCCTGTCCCGACAGTGCTGGGCGGTAATGGGACGGGCCCAGATTTTAATCCAGGGAGGGCTAGTCAGCCAATTGGCCCTCCCGCCTCTACTGGTTGAAAAACAGAAAGAGAAAAGGAGGGGAGAGGGAAACAGTTTCCTTACGGAGATAGAGAGTGAACTTCTGAAGTCACAGTTGGGATCATCGATCCGTGATGGTCTTCTACTCCATCCCAGACCAAAGTCGCTTGACCTGACTCCATGAGGTCCCCTTCCCCAGAGATCGACGCGGGATGTCTAAGACGATGGGGCGGACTGTGAGCTGCCGCTCGAGTCTCCGGTTGTTGACCGCGAGCTGGCTGGATCCGTCTGGTCTTCGCCGGTTTGTCTCCCCCCCACCCCCCAGATGTGCTGGTAGTTCTCGGTCGGCCACTGGTCGGGCCACTCGGTTGCTCTGATGACGGTAACATCAGCGCCGGTGTCCACCCAGGCCCCTTTGAACTTACATCCTTCTAAGGCGGCGAAGCTCCAGGTATGGGCTGGAGCTCCCCGATAGGCGTTTCCACTGCCGCGACGGTGGTGTAGGCTGCGCCATGTTACTGCTGGGGCTCAGAAGGCCCCTTATTGGGTCGGCAGCTGGCAGCGCATAGCAAGAGAATCCGCTGATGCAGCTGGTTCCGGCAGGCAACTCCTGTGGGATGTTTGTCCAGACCTGGAGATGGATGGGTCCCGTGCGCGGAGTCGATCACTCCGGGGACGGCGAACAGTCCCTGTTCAGCGGCAGAGGCTCTTTGGCAGCACTAGCCCAATTGTCCCGGTAGGGATGGGCTCGCCATACTGGGTTAGCTACCAGAACCTCGTGGGGGAACTTAAAGGAGATGGGCTGGGTAATGCGAGCCAGATGCCACGCAGAAGTTGGGTGGTTTTGGCAGGGGCCTTGGCGCTTTGGGTCTGCTCTCTAGTACCTCCTCCTCCTTGGTCCTGGGTTGGGAGAGACGCCCTGGCGGGAGTTTCCCGATCGGCAGTCAAGCTCCAGTGGTAAGCCTTTCATAACGTGGGCACCGGGTCTTAGGTGGCCTTCTCCTCCTGGGGGAGGAACTCCATCAGTTGTAGGCCCCCTAATCGGGCTGCTCTGCTACATTCTCTTCGGAAGCAACCGGGTCTGCCGCAGTTAAAGCAGTTATCCCGAGGCTGCCTCCCGCCGGGTGGAGAGTGTTGCTATGAGGAGGCTAGCTTATGGGCTGGAGGACCCGATGTCCCGGCAAGCCTTTGGCATGTCGGCCAGTTCAGATTTTTTGCCCAGGCCCGTGATCGCCCTGCGGCACCGCAAGTGGAGGCGCTTCTCCTTTGCGGTAGCGCATGAGGAGCTCGCTTTGGGCCTCCTCGCTATCTACCCGCCCCTTGAGCGCTTCCTGGTTCCTGTTCACAAACTCCTGCATAGGGCTCTTGGGGCTTTGGCCGGATGGAGGAGAAACTCTGGGTTGGCTGGCCGGGCGCTAGGACCCAACAAATGCCTTATAGGCGCACCCCCAGGAGGCTTAATCGTAAGGGTGGGCCCCAGGCAGGACAATCTGATCGCTAGTTGGCAAAAGCATCGTCGGTAAAGCCGCGCCGGCGGCGGTAGGCGCCGCCGGAGGTGGCTGCTCTGTTGAAGCACTGTTGGCGGAACTCACTTTCCCAGACCACACAAATGTGCAGGGCCCAGGAGCATGCTAAAGGTGGTCTTCCAGTCGCCTGGAACCATTAGGTGGTTCCTGGCGATGGTCTTCCAGCATGCCTCTCATCGTAGGGGCTAGTGACTCCTACGCCCCGCATTGCTTCTGGCGGAGCTCAGTGAGGATGTTATAGCTTAAAGTACGGTAATTCTCGGCTAACCCACCGAACGACGCCACCCTCCCCCTCAGTATCTGTGAAGTGGACGGGGCAATAAATGTTAATCTCGGCATCGCCTTCCTCGCCAGGGTTTCTTTCTTCTGCAGGATCGTGGCTAATAATGCCTACGAGAGTTTTGAAACCCAACAGCCATTACGCGGGCGTTTCGACGGAGGTGCAGTGGCTTCGGAAAATGAAGGCGGAGCAAGGGGAGGGGGCGGCTGAGCCGCGGGAGAGTTTGAAATGGGTGAAGGAGCAAGGGGGGCAGAAGGAGGACAGGTGTCCAATTTAGTGGATAGAGAAAATTCCGGGGTTGAAATTCGAAGGTGAAAGATCGAAAGGAGGGCGGCCTACAGCAAGGGAGCCATAGGTCTGCAGGCTGATGGCATGGCTAAAACATTGCCTGACGCCAGTAGCAGCTATTATCGGCGCACGAGGCTCTGTGGCGGAAGAGTGCGCCCGATGTTTTCCCAGTCCCAGATTCAATGTCCCCCCCTCAGGGCACCACATGGACACTGAGCTTCAATCTCCTCAACCACCTATGAAGCTCCCTTCTCTTCACGGGGACTCCCGTCGCATTTGGCTAACGCTTTCAGTTCACAACGTGCTTGTCATAAGCTCCGCTTTTGCAAGCTCCCATACTCACCGGTGTTCCGTCGGACAAGAGAGTGTCCTAGGACGCGTGTCTCTGGATGCGCCGATCCAGAGGACAGGCGATACCGAAACGGTGGTCCCTGGATGCGCCGATCCAGCGGACTTCGGTATCGCGGCCCTTCCCCAGGCGACGGTGAGCAGGGTGGAGGTTCGAGGATTCCCGGGTTTCGGCACCAGCTTGTAGTCGACCCACGTTATGGTTAGTTAAGCATTAAACGTGCAGCATTTTTTTGTCATTGTGCCCGCTGCTTGAAATTTACAGCAGCATTCCTCGTGCACTGTTCAGACTCATACATCATACTCATACAATTTCATGCAATACATCATACTCCATACACTCAGGCTGTCATCATCCTCTTCCCCTTCCTCCACCCATCCCTACACAGCCACAAACACTGTTTGAGGCTCCTATTGACTGATCGTCTTCTCAATATTCATTCTATGAGCAATTGCATATTTTTTATAAATGTGAATGGGTTTTTATATGGGTTTTTATATATATATCACCAAAAAAGCCCTGTTGTTTACACTTAGGGAAGTGCTGAAATGTCTCACTGTGCAGAGTTTTATACAAAAATAAACTTTCTAAAACTTGAAATTTTGGTAATCTTAGTGGTAATTTAATGGCATGTGGGATTTTGCAAAAATGATGAATGATATAATTGTGGGAACCCTCCTGACCTCCTTAGCGTAGAAGCCACCCCAGAGAATGCTTGTAAAGTGGGCAATTGCTGATCTTCCTCATATGCATGGAGGCATCTTCAGAAAGCTTTCTTCGAATGAGCGAAGTTGTTGTCGTTGAGATGTGGTATATGTAGCAAGGTTTTCAGTCATAGAAGTGTGACTGTAAATAAACTCCAAAGAAGAATAGTACAGACAGGTAAAACTTAATATTTATTGAGGTAGATGTGAATTAAATCTATGTTGCAGTCAAAAGGAGACAGAAAAGTCTAGCCCAGTTGTGGTGAACCTGGCGCGTAGAGGTGGCACTCAAACCCCTCTCTGTGGGCGCGTGGCGCTGGAGAGTTAGATCATGTGGGGGGGCGGAAAATCACCTACACACGCACGCACACACATCTAGGCTGGCGCGGTTCTGAGTAAACCCTCCTGGAGTCGTGATTCACCTGTTAGAAGTGTTGCCACGGTTTGGCTCATCAAGCTTACTCTCCCAAGCTTAGCAGCGTGCCACTTACCTCCAAGAGCAAACCGTTTTCTAAACTAGAACTGGGTGAAGCTGCTTTGCGGTGGAGTGGCGAAGATCGGCGATAGTCGGCCGCCGATGGCCGAACGCCGCTGGGACTGTTAAGCGGGCGGGGTCCAAACTGGAAAAACTGGCGCCCGCTGCGAGCGTAATACCTATAGGCCTCGGCGTCTCGCTTCAGGACTCGCCTCCCAGCCTGCTTCCGGCGGGGCGGGAGCAAACAGCGGCTTACCGAACAGTAAAGCGAAGGAGAGTGGAAGCGGCTTGGAGCCGCTGCCGTTCGCACGGCAGCGGCTCAAAGCAGCCCTGCTTCCCAACTGTGCGAATAAACCCTGGGGGCGGCATTTTGCCCGTCTCCAGAGCTCCGCCTAGCGCCCGTCGCGGAAAGGTGCCAAATGTTCAGATTCGTACCATGTTGGCACTTTGCAATAAATAAGTGGGTTTTGGGTTGCAATTTGGGCACTCGGTCTCGAAAAGGTTCGCCATCACTGGTCTAGCCTAAAGAGGATTATTCCCTATCACAAGTAGCCAGCTAATCCGGCATCATGTGTGTGCAGGTAAAAGGACATGGCCTCTACATGAGAGACCTGTAAATTGGTCCCACTCTTTGCAGGTCCATGAGGATAGATCAAGGGACATGAGAAGAGGAGGGAACTGTTTCAGCGCTTGAAAAGCTGTGTGTCGAGGGCAAGATCACCTGCCCCGCTCTCATGGCTTTTTAAAATGAGTTCACTTCTAAAATGGCAGTTCCATCCATGGGTTGGACCTGTGGCTACCTTAACTTCTAGTTTAGCCATCAATTGAAGTGGTCCTCCCTCTGTTCACATCTTCTACCCCAAGCACAATTTTATAAACTTCAATTAAGTCTCCCCTTAGCTGTCTTTTTTTTAGACTGAAAACTCCCAGGCTCTCCAGCCTTTCATCATGAGAAAGTTGCTTCAGCCCTCTAATCATTTGGGTTGCCCTCTCCGGTTCTTTTTCCCCCAGCTCTGCAGTATCCAGTATCCTTTTACAGATCCTGTGGCTAGAACTGCACTCAACACTCCAAATGAGGCCACGATATAACTTTATATATGGGCATTACAACTTGGGCCGTTTTGTTTTCAATTCCCACTCCCATTCTGAAATTTTCCATCCGGAAATTAAAAATACAAAAAAGCACAAACTGGGGGTGGAGCTTCTGACATGTAATGGGGAGGCTGAAACCGAGAACTCTTCCCTACATCCTTGATCCACCCCCAAACAGGATCACTTTCAATGGTGTTTAAATTAGGGAGCCCAGATTCTCTTTTTAAATCCATCTTAAAGGGAGAATCTGGGATCCCCAGTTTAAACAACATTGAAAGTGATGCTGTTTTGGGGTGGATTATCCCCACCCTGAAACAGCATCACTTTCAATGTTTACACTGGGGACCTCAGATTCTCCCTTTAAATCCATGCTGAAGGGGGTGGATTTAAAAAGAGAATCTGGGGAAATTTGGGGGGGGGGGGTGCCTGCTGTCATAGGTACAATTGTTAAGCTGACAGCACCAAACTCTGCCCCATCTCTGCCCATCATTGAGGGCTGTGGCAGCTGCCACCTGGCAGATTTGCCAGATTTGCCCCACTGTTGGGATAAGTGCCCCAGGGGGGCAAATCCACCAGTACAGTCCTGTTCTGCCTCCACAGGTGGATTCAGCCTGCCCCCTCTGGATTGGATTGTTTCATAGCTACCCGTTTGAAATTTTATATGCCACTCAAATTCCAGTCTCTCGTCCCCCATGCTCCCTGTTAATATCCCAGATCTTCTTTGCAGCCATCTCCATGAGCACTTTCAAGCTTCAGAGGGCGTTTCCCCACTCAGCATGATCCCCCCTATGCCACGCGCTGCTCTCAGCGCGCGGCATCCCTGGCGCACGCCCGGGCATCCCCACGACCCCACGCTCTGCGCGGGGTCATCAAAAGGCGCCCTTTGCCAGAGCGCCAGGGATGCCATGCGCTGAGGAGGCGCGGCAGCGGCAGTGTCGGGGCGGCTGCGCTGTCGCTGCCCCTCTCGTGGGGAGTGCCGGGGGCCCCCCGCTACTCTCTTCAAGTAGCGCGAGGCTTAAGGTAAGTGGGGAAAGGCCCAAAGTTGGTAACTTGGAACTAGAAGCCAGCACTTGTCTGGTTTCCAGTCAAGTTGTTTTTGCAAACGATGATGTGAAGTGGGGGAAGAATCACCAGGGGGAAATTCTCCCACCTCCCAATATATGAAGGCTACGAACGTTGTCTCCCTTCACATTCTCTCCTTTGCCTCAGATAAAGACTTGTACTATCTTTGAATTGTTGTATTCATAGACCTATTGCATTGTTCATTGGATGCCTTATGTTATAACATTTTCTGTCCTCTTTCTTTACTCTGTAAACTACCTTGAATCTTAGGCAGTTTCCGCACGGCCACGCTCAGGGGGTGCGTCGGCGTATATGATGCCAATGCACCCTCCGGGACCGTTCGCACGAACGGTCCCGGTAGGGGCAGGGAAGATGGTGCAGAATTGCGCCGTTGCCCAAATGCCTTTCCTTCTGACCTTCCGGCGCATCGCCCAGGCCTGGGGACACGCCCCCTGCCCTGCGCGACAGCTCTGGAGTCGCAGGGCGGGGTGTGTGTCCCCAGGCCTGGACAACACGCCGGAAGGTCAGAGGGAAGGTAACGCGTTCAGGAAAGGGGGGGATGGCGCCTTCCAACTGCTGCCATTCGCACAGCAGCATTTGGAAGCTGCTGTTTCCTAAATACCTCGCCCAGGGAGCGAGGTTTGGAAACAGCGGCTTCGCACAGCTCGGGGGTTGCGAGGCCGTTGCTGCTGTGATGCAGCAGCGGCAGCCATGCGAACCCCTCCCCAGGGACGCTGTTTTTAGCATCCCTGGGTTGCTGTATTCCACCCATGCGGAAACAGCCTTAGGGAGAGTTGTGCCCTATTAAAAAAGCTAAATAAATGAATGTGGCACATGCGAACATGCACAATCTCTTAATGGAAAACACAGACACTATAGTCTGGTTTTGTTTACCTACTGAAATGTTGGAAGCAAAGTCTACATAACACACGTTGCATTCCTATTATGGCTAGCATGGGCTTGTGTCTGTACAACTGAAACTTGGAGGTGCCACTGCACGGCTGTTGCAAAGGTGACTTGGAAGAAGACTGGGCGGGTGATACAGACCCTGAGCTGATCACAGAGAAGAAGAAGAGTTTGGATTTATATCCCACCTTTCTCTCCTGTAAGGAGACTCAGGGTGGCCTACAAGCTCCTTTCCCTCCCTCTCCCCACAACAGACACCTTGTGAGGTAAGTGGGGCTGAGAGAGTTCAGAGAGAACTGTGACTAGCCCAAGGTCTCCCAGCAGGAATTTAGGAGTGCAGAAGCACATCCGGTTCACCAGATAAGCCTCAGGTGGAGGAATGGGGAATCAAACCCAGTTCTCCAGATTAGAATCCACCTGCTCTTAACCACTACACCTCACTGTTTCTCAGGTGGTATTAAAACAGCACCAACTGTGGCTTCAGAAAAACTATTGAAAGACAACATCTGTCTAGGACAGAGTGTCTAGGTATCTTTGCATGAATGCTGCACAGTCTTGAGACTGGCTGTATTATTTTGACTATGAAGGTGGATGAGATTTGAGCACTAAAAACACAAGTCCGAGTAGCGAAAATACAGTGCGCGCACTGAAAAACTGAAAATCCATATGCTCACGTTCAGTGTGACTGATGTAATCAATCTCAGTTAACCAAAGAGCTGTGCGATGCTGGGTACCCACAGCCTTCTCCCACCTTTTTTAGAAGCAAGTAACCTATCACTGCATCTCTTTAAAGTCTCTACAAAGTTTTCTGTCATCATGGGAATCTGCTCAGCAGCACAGGAGTCGTATTGTCGAAGGCTTTCAGGGCCGGAATCACTGGGGTGCTGTGTGGTTTCTGGGCTGTATGGCCGTGTTCTAGCAGCATTTTCTCCTGACGTTTCACCTGCATCTGTGGCTGGCATCTTCAGAGGATCTGTGGCTGGCATCTTCAGAGGATCCTCTGAAGATGCCAGCCACAGATGCAGGTGAAACATCAGGAGAGAATGCTGCTTAGAACACTGCCATACAGCCTGGAAACCACACAGCACCCAAGCTCAGTAGTCATCAAGGAAACAATGGATCCCCTGGTGCTCAGTTCTGCTAGAAAAGCTGCAGATTAGGAACAGATGTTTGATTTACACCCAATTTGAGATTACGGTAACTCATTTTTGCCCCCCCCCCCTTGAGGGCAGTTGCTGATATAGTCAAGATGCACAGGTTGATTGGCAGGAATTGGACCTAATCCAGAGACCAAGATTTTTGCATTGCTAAATTTTCCATATGGTTATGGAACTGGTGCACATGTAACCCCCATGCTCAGAATGGGTTGACCCAGAAAGGGGTGGAGACCCAAAGCAGGAGGAGGCAAGGCTACCAGACTCGGACCTTGATTTCTATAAGCCCTTAATACCTTGTTAAGGGTTTTTTGTGGTTGTAATGGGTGAGAGTTCTCCTGGAAACCTTCATCATGTTGAATCCTGTTCACCAAGCCCTTGGAGTCTTCAGGAGCCAACCCACTTGCAGGAAGAATTGGACTTGGCATTACAAGACTGTAACTAGAAGGACTGGAAATAAAACCTGAACAAGACCTTGAAGTGTGATGTTAAATGTTGATGTTATATGTTAAGAAAGTAAACCATTTTGTTTTTTTAAATTTGTTGTTGCAAACTCATTCCAAGTTCTGCCCCACAGAACCCACAGATAGAGGTTACACACACAAAGCTTTAGGGACGAGCCTGAGTCATTTAGACAAAGACCTTCCATTATGGGCCACTTGAAGACTGAAACCATAAATACACTTATTCCATTGTGTTCCCTCCTTGTATCTATTCATCTTCAAACTTATCCATCCCAAAGGAGTTCTAGGAGGCCAGGGGAGGGCAGAGCTTGGGCAGCAGCTCAGATGGGCGCCATGGCTCCTGAGCTGGCCTGTGCTGCAGCTGCCCACAGCTGGCGACCCTCCCGGCCTCCTTGAACTCCTTTGGAATGGAAGCCAGAAGCCGGCCTGCAGGAATGCAGGGGGTGGGGCATTGCAGTGGGTGGAATGGAGGTAAAACTATAGAGTCTCCAGTCATTCCTAGAGAGGACTGACACCACTTCCAGGTTTCTCCTGGAAGTGATGTCAGGCCACTGGCCAAGCACATTTTAAAAAAAAAAACACCCTATCTCCTGCTGCTACTTTGAGCAGTGGCAAGAAATGGGGGCTGAGGGTGAGGAATCCCCCGCCCGCCGCAGGGGCCCAGAAACACTGTCCTGAGGGGGAGAGAAAAGTTTGAAAAGCAGCCCTCTAATTAAGAACTTCTTCAAGCTGTAAATGTGTAGTATCCTAAGTAGCCATATAGAGACAGCATAACATACCACTGAGTTATAGTAGATACTAAACAGCCAAAGGTTCATGTTTTCTAGACAGCTTATTTTTATTCCCAAAACCTACTGAATGAGATAGATCAGCACTTCCCTCAGACATTTTTTATGATAGATTTAATTTATTTAAACATTCACTCACATTTATTTTAACAATCCAAATGTTCATAGACTTCCCAGCTATCAGGAGCTTAACAAGCAACAAGCCCACATTGACCTTTCCATGAAACTAATCCCACTTTCTTTTTTATATAATTTTTTATTTTTTCAATATAAAAAATATACCATGATACATTTTCACATCCACCATTACATTAATCTATAAATGTGAAATACCACTCACTGACTGACTCATCAACAGAACTCAAAAACCACCGAAGCCACACTCATGAAATTCAGCACACCTGTTCCTTAAGTACTCCAGGTGCTCACTAAGAAAGGATTTCCCAAAATATTCACTTTCACTCTATTTATTACCTATTTACTGTTTTCACTGCTCATCTCTGGCCATCTGCGCGAACATTCTAAGGGCAAACCAACCGCTCAGTCCACAGACATGCTGCACAAACATTCTAAGGGTGACAGTTCAACACCACCAGCTTCATGTCCTTCACCAACTGCACTCTACCACCACTCTCCACAACGCACGTGAACCTATTTGGAAACAAACCCATCAGTCCACAGACACGCTGTGAGGAAATATGATGCATGTCACCCCAGAGTTCACAAACAGGCTGCAAAAAAGTATGCTGAATGTCACCCCGAAGTTAACAGACAGGCTGTGAAAAAGTACTCCTCCACCCACCCTCACGTTAACAACACCACTACAGCCAAATACTATCAAAATAGATTACAAACCACACTATCACCTTGGACTACTAAACATTTGTCGGGTTTTGCATATGGACATCAGATTGCTTACTGTGGAGACAAGTTTATTGCTCTCGGCCTCCGATCACGCTGTGCTTGGTGTCGTGCTCTGAAGTGGCAGGATGAGTCAAATTCCTCTAAAATCAGAATTCTGGTATTTTCAGCAACCCCCATTCCCTTATCCATATCAATGCAACAATTTCAAAATATAGTTTTAAATGTGGCAATGAGAAACCTCCTCTTTCCTTTGCCTCTTGCATATTTTTGTATTTAATTCTTGGTTTCTTTCCCTGCCAAATGAAATTACTTATATCCTTTTGCCATTGCCTAAAGCATGTGACAGAGTTAATTATTGGTATAGTTTGGAACAAAAATAACATTTTTTGGTAATATATTCATTTTTATCACCAAAATTATTCCACACTTTGACATAATTATTTTGGAATAACACACAGTTCTTTGTTAACCACACTCCCAAATATTTAATTTTTTTTCCACCATACATCCAGATAGTTGAGAAAGTCTAAGTTGTGTTGTTTGATCCATATTTTTAATCAATATTTTAGTTTTAGTTTTATTCAGCTTAAATCAGATCCCTAAATTCTTTGATTTTACTTAACAGTCTTTCTGCATGTTGTACTGGTTCTTCCAATGTCATCATTATATCATCCGCAACGGCTTTCAATTTATAATGCTGCTTTCCCACCTCTTATTAAATCAACATATCTTATATTTCTGTTCAGAATCTCTACAGTTAATATAAAAAGTAATGGTGACAGTGGATATTCTTGTCTAGTTTCGTTTGTTGTCTTGCATTTTTCTGACATTTCCCCATTTACAATTATTTTAGCATACTGTTTGGTATAGATTGCCTCTATACTGTTCGCAAAATTATTTCCAAAACCCATTTTTCTTAAAACGCTAAGCATAAACCACCAAGAGACATTATCAAATGCCCTCTCTGCATCCAGAAAAAGCAGGGCAACTTGTTTATCGCTGTGCTTCTCATAATACTCCATCACATTCAATATTGTTCTGACATGGTCTCTCAGTTGTCTTTCTGGCAAGAAACCACTTTGATCTTCATGTATGAAAGTTCTTAAAAAAACCTTTTAGCCTTCTTGTCAAAATTGCTGCAAACAATTTGTATTCATTATTTAAAAGTGAGATTGGTCCATAGTTTTTAACATCAGTTCAATCTAAAATCCTCTTTAGGGATCAGGGTTGTTCTAGCTTCTCTCCAAGAATCTGGAATTTGCCCTTTTTGTAAAATCCCATTCACGGTTGCCAGAAGAGGTTCCATTAGTACATCTGCAGAGGGTTTATAGTATGACGCTGGTAACCCATCAGGCTCCGGTGATTTATTCATCTTCACCTGGTCTCTCCTAGTTCCATAGTTGAGATAGGGCCATTCATTGGCCCCTTCTGCACACGCAAAATAATGCAGTTTCAAA
The DNA here is from genome assembly GCF_021028975.2 of Sphaerodactylus townsendi. Taxonomy (NCBI): domain Eukaryota; kingdom Metazoa; phylum Chordata; class Lepidosauria; order Squamata; family Sphaerodactylidae; genus Sphaerodactylus; species Sphaerodactylus townsendi. The sequence continues at coordinate 123,532,582 of NC_059429.1, read as the reverse complement.
CCACTTTCACAACTATTTGCAAGTGGATTTTGCTATTCCGCACAGCTTCAAAGAGCACTGAAAGCAGTTTGAAATTGCATTATTCTGCATGTGCGGAATGAGCCATTATCTCTCTTTGTTCTTGGGAACATTTTGGTATATTTTGCTCAGCTAAGTACTCTTCAACATCCATTTCCTCTGACACATTACTTTCAAATAGTTTAAAATTTTTAAAGCATTCTTAATTATTTCATCATCAGAGACTAAGGCCGTTTCCGCATGAAGGCGGAAGCAACCAGGTCGGCGTTTATGACGCCGACCCGACGATGCTGGGACCGTCCGCACGGACGGTCCTGGAAACAGCCGGGCAGCCGGCACCGTGGAGCGCCGGCGCCCGGCCGACCCGGCATGTCCCCGGGCCTCCGGCGCGTCGCCGAGGCCTGGGGACACACACCCCTGGCCCTGCGCGCCTGCTCCAGCGGCGAAGGGCAGGGGGGCGTGTCCCCAGGCCTCGGCGATGCACCGGAGGCCCGGGAACAAGGTAAGTGCCGGGTGGGGGAGGCGTCGCGAAGCCGCTGCCGTTCGCTCAGCAGCGGCTTCGAGGCAACGTTTCCCCAAAAAGAGGGCTTCCAAGCGCTCTGGGGAAACGCCGGCTCCACAACGGGCGGGCGGCGCGAGGGCGGCGCGGCTGCGATGCAGCTGCGCCCCCTGTGCGAATGGCGGCCTGGAGACAGCGTTTTTACCGTCTCCAGGCCGCCATTCATTGCCCGTGCGGAAACGGCCTAAGTGATTTCCATTGTATCTTTGTTTTTTTTAAAAAAAATTTATTGTATCATTTGAATTTTACAGTTTATAGTAATTTCCTTCTTCATACATTTTCAAACAATACTTCCCCCTCCTTTTCTCCCTCCCCCCATTACTTCTTCTTCATAGTTTTGTCACACAAACAGCAGTAAGTTCATTCTCTGTAGCCTCTTCTCCCCTATTTCTTCATTGACTCGAGCTTCTTTCCATTGCATCTTTGTAATAAATCTATTCTCTGCTATTTTTCTTAGTTTTGTTGCTAACCATCTCCCTGGTTTATTGGCCCATGCAAATGTCTTTCGCTTAGCAAACTTCAGGTTTAATCCCACTTGGAAGCACAGCTGAATTCTCATTCCCAAAACCAGAGCATGGAGTGCCTGAACTAAGACCAAGTGATAATCAAATCCCACAATCCAGATCCCACCAAAATGCCAGGTGAGACGCACTCCTAAAGCACAGTTTAGCTTCTCTTGCTTTTTATGGCATATAGGCTCATCCTATGAGATAACAAGAAGTTCTTTTTGCTTATCAAAGCATGTCACAGTGATAATCCTATATATTCAGAAATCCTGGCATAGCTGGACATGTGACAGGAAACTGGATTCCCATGAATTTACTTTTCAAAAATGCCAAGCTAAAGAATGCAGTTGCAAAGGGGCTTCAAGATGGATTTGTAATTCCACGGATCTGTAATTATAATTCCTCCCAAAAGGAAACAGCCCAAGCAACCACCTCGACACACAACAAAGTGCCCTCGGTGTGTGTATGCATAAATAGCAGAAGTCCAAATGACTATGGGAGGAACTTTGCCACCCTCAGGCAAATAACCCAGGTTGTTTGAATCATTTGCTGACGATCTTGCTCAGGGTGGTAAACTCAGCCCCCAACGTATCCATGAAACCAGGAGGCAGGTCCTCTGCGAAAGGGAGGGACCATACAGATGCATTGTCCCCCATGCTTCCTTCTTCAGCATAAACATGAGGCGGGTAAGAATCCATCATGTCGTCCTCTAGATAGGCGATGTGGTGGAGTCTCTGAGAAGAGAGAGGAAGAACATTCAGGGAACCAAACAAGCTTACCTCATCCCTCTTTTGGTTTATCTTTGGAATTCCTCAGAGGGCCTACAGGAACTCTCAGAGAATGTACCTTTAATAAGTTAAATTCAAGTCCAGGATCAGTGGCGTGCCTAGGCAAACTGGAGCCCTGGGCAAAACCTGAGTTTGATGCCCCCCCTTTAGGAGACTGCCCGTGTTAGGCCCATGCGGAAAGGGCCTCAGTTTGGTGATTCACTAAATCCACATGATAGAAGAACCTGAAAAAAAAACCATATCGGCTTTTTTCAGCTTTTTCTTTTACCAATTAAAAAATGCCGGTGTGTTCCAAAAGCCAAAGACACCTGGGGCCCCAAAAGCCAAATAACATTTGACATTTTCAATCTCCCTTCCCTCTGTTGCCATTTTAGCAGGGGGAGTAGGGAGAGAGAGATCTCCACATGGGACTGGATTTGGCCCACCCCCCGCCGCCAGTGCTTTTCAAGCTCTGTGGGTCTTGGGAAGCAAGTGGGGAGAGATGCCCCAATCCTGAATGTGATATATTAGATGCTCGTATCTACATCTTGAAGTTTGCTGCCTTGGGGACCCTATTTGCGTGGAACTCTAGCATATAAATGTTTTTTTTAATAAATAAGTATATCTAGCTAAATTGACTATGGACAGATTCACAAGATGATGTGACAGCTACTAAGAAATAATTTTAAAAAACAATAATTCATATATCAATGGTTAATGTATTATAAAAAACTTGACTCACAGGCAGAATGTATTCAAAGTACACGTCACTGAATGTCCAGGAGTTTAGGCTGCTTTTCGGTGTCTTCTCCTTTAAATAAAAAGTTTTGGGTTCATTGATATGATGGTAGGCTACTAGACATTTCAGCCATACAAGAAGTAAACATTCATTTAAATATCCTAAATACACAAAGTAAAAATGCTTTTAAAACAATTGGAGGGAATATTAGAAGGTTTCCTGTTTCAAATAATGAGCGGTTCCTTTGACTCACTTAGAAGAGAAGAAGAAGAGTTTGGATTTATATCCCCCCTATCTCTCCTGCAGGAGACTCAAAGGGGCTTACAATCTCCTTGCCCTTCCCCCCTCACAACAAACACCCTGTGAGGTAGGTGGGGCTGAAAGAGCTCCGAGAAGCTGTGACTAGCCCAAGGTCACCCAGCTGGCATGTGTGGGAGTGCACAGGCTAATCTGAATTCCCCAGATAAGCCTCCACAGCTCAGGTGGCAGAGCTGGGAATCAAACCCGGTTCCTCCAGATTAGATACACAAGCTCTTAACCTCCTACGCCACTGCTGCTCTTACTGTGTGTGTGTCCTCCTGTTTTGGGTACACAGAGCTTATTGGGCAATAAATGTGAACTCCAAGAAGAATTCTAAAGATATGTTCACATTACTTATCAAGATGATGCTATATGCTTATGTCATGGTTCTTATGTGTTTATTAGACAATGTGTGTAATGACTGGATGATATGTATTTTATCTATATCATAAGCCACTTGAGCTCCATAAGGAAGAAAGGCAGCTAATAAATGTTCTGAATAAATAAATAAGTATTTAAAAAGCTGCACATTAGGCCATGATGATGGAGGAGTTTTTGATGGACGACACCAGGATGATGTAGAACATTTATAATGGAGAGGACAAGAGTGTTAAGAACATAAGAACAAGCCTGCTGGATCAGACCAGAGTCCATCTAATCCAGCTCTCTGCTACTCGCAGTGGCCCACCAGGTGCCTTTGGGAGCCCACGTGCAGGATGTAAGGACAATGGCCTTCTGCTGCTGCTGCTCCTGAGCACCTGGTCTGCTAAGGCATTTGCAATCTCAGATCAAGGAGGATCAAGATTGGTAGCCATAGATCGACTTCTCCTCCATAAATCTGTCCAAGCCCTTTTTAAAGCTATCCAGGTTAGTGGCCATCACCACCTCCTGTGGCAGCATATTCCAAACACCAATCACACGTTGCGTGTTTCCTTTTATTAGTCCTAATTCTTCCCCCCAGCATTTTCAATGAATGCCCCCTGGTTCTAGTATTGTGAGAAATAAGTGTTCTGCTTAAGATTGCTGCAGTTACCTTATGATTTTCAGGGATTTTCCTGGGAATGTTTCCAGTTGGTGGAATAGGATTTCCAACATCAGACATGTCCTAGATGGGAAAATCAAGGGAAGAGGTTTTAGTGAAAGCTGCATTGGTTAGTGAAATAATAATGTTTTAAAGGATTTGTACGGAAAGGGCCATTATCAGTACTGACTACATAATGCACAGAATCCCTTGCCAGTTGGTTCATATTCTCTAGTAAATGAGCAATTGGTTGGGCAAATCCAGTGGTCTGTATATTCACAAATGCAACCAAATCCATTGGTTTGTATATATGAAGTCGTTACGGACGACGCAATGAAGACACGAGACGCAGCGATATCAGGATCCGGGCTGGGGTCCCTGGCACCTTTTATTAAGGGTTTAGGAAGGCGGGAGAGTGGGAGAAGGTTGCACAATTCATGACTCATAGGGGCTGCGTACGTGCGGGAGGAAACGTTCCTGTTTGGCCTAATCCATACCTGGGGTCTTGTGACCCTTTGTTTGGGGCATCTTGTGACCCGTGAGTCAGAGGGGTCTTGTGATGGGTGTGCGCGTGTGCCCAGAAGGGGACAGATGGCGCAGGCATTCCTGTGCACTTTCTGAGGCTCTGCTGGGTTTGCTGGCGCACCCCAACATATATACACAAATGCTACCAAAAGAGTCACTGTCAAAAGGCTCCCATTTTCTGGGAACACTCTTAGCAGACAGTATGACGGAACTGCTCGTTGGCTACGTTTGAGTATAGGAAACCGTGGTTCCTACTACCATTCCACAGGTGACGTTGGGCAAATCATTTTCTCCACACCTCGCTGGACCCTATATGTTGCTGCAAAGGACAATAAATATATGCCTGACCAACAGTAAAGAAAGTGGCAGCCCAGCTTGTGAACCTTTCTAACAATCCTGTGAGGTTTCTGTTAGTTGGACTTCATCGATGGGAATTGAGGCTGGAAACGAGCATAGCTTTCTCCAAAACACCCTAGACCAAGGCAGAGGAAGTGTTTGAATAGAATCAAAGAATCATAGGCCCCTTCCGCACACGCAAAATAATGCATTTTCAAACCACTTTCACAACTGTTTGCAAGTGGACTTTGCTATTCTGCACAGCTTCAAAGAGCACTGAAAGCAGTTTGAAAGTGCATTATTCTGCATGTGCGGAATGAGCCATAGAGTTGGACGAGACCACAAGGGCCATCAAGTCCAACCCCCTGCCATGCAGGAACACACAATCAAAGCACCCCTGATAGATGGCCATCCAGCCTCTCCTTAAAAACCTCCAAAGAAGGAGACTCCACCACTCTCCGAGGCAGTGAATTCCACCATTGAACAGCCCTAACTGTTAGGAAGTTGTATTGTTAAATGTATTGTCGAATGTATGTTAGGAAGTTCCTCCTAATGTTTAGATGGAATCTCTTTTCCTGCATCTTGAACCCATTACTCCTTGTCCTAGACTCTGGAGCAGCAGAAAACAAGCTTGCTCCCTCTTCGACATGACATCCCTTCAAATATTTAAACATGGCTATCATGTTACCCCTTAACCTTCACTTTGCCAAACTTAACATACCCAGCTCCCTAAGTCTCTCCTCATAGGGCATGGATTCCAGACCTTTTACCATTTTGGTCGCCCTCCTCCGGGCCTGTTCCAGCTTGTCAATATCCTTCTTAAATTGCAGTGCCCAGAAATGAACAGAGTATTCCAGGTGAGGTCTGACCAATGCAGAATAGAGAGGTACTATTACATCTCTTGATCTTGATACTATACTCTTATTGATGCATCTCAGAATTGCACTGGCTTTCTTGGCTGCCGCATCACACAGCTGACTCACATTCAGCTTGTGGTCTGCTAAGACTCCCAGATCCCTTTCACATGTAGTGTTGTCAAGCCATGTGTCACCCATCCTAATCTGTCCATTTCATTTTTTCTGCCTATGTGGAGTATCTTACATTTATCTCTGTTGAAGTTCATATTGTTACTTTGGCCCAGGTCTCTAACCATTTTCAATCCTGACTCTGTCCTCTGAGGTATTAGTTACTCCTCCTAATTTGGTGTCATCTGCAAATTTGATTAATATGACCTCTATTTCATAATCCAAGTCATTGATAAAAAATATTGAATAGCACTGGGCCCAGGATAGAACCCTGTGGCACCCCTCTAGTCACTTCTCTCCAGGATGAGTCTTGATCTCAGATTGCAAATGCCTTAGCAGACCAGGTGCTCAGGAGCAGCAGCAGCAGAAGGCCCTTGCTTTCACATCCTGCATGTGAGCTCCCAAAGGCACCTGGTAGGCCACTGCGAGTAACAGAGTGCTGGACTAGATGGACTCTGGTCTGATCCAGCTGGCTTGTACTTATGAAGATGAGCCGTTGATGAGCACTCTTTGGGTTCGGTCAGTCAACCAATTGCAAATCCATCTAACATTAGCATTGTCCAGTCCACATTTTACTAGCTTACTTGCAAGAATGTCATGGGGTGCCTTATCAAAGGCTTTACTAAAATCTAGGTATACTACATTAACAACATTCCCTTCAATGTATTGTTGAAGGCTTTCATGGCCAGATTCAACTGGTTGTGGTGGGTTTTCCGGACTGTGTGGCTGTGGTCTGGTAGATCTACAACCAACATTCCCTTTGTCTACCAAGCGTGTCACTCTATCAAAAAAAAGAGATGAAATTAGACTTCCAGATCCATGTCATGTTCCCCAGCCATTGAAACACCTGGAGCCAGTCACCCACTAAAATACGAAGGCAGGAAATCACTAGGATGGGACAGTCTACAAGTATAAATGGTAACAGCGATGGCATACGTCCATTCAGCGTAAGTCCCCCTTGGAGGACTGTAGCCCTGGTCTTCTGAGCAGGCACACATCCCTCCCTCCATCCCCACTGTGGATTGTTCATTCATCACTCTGACATTCACTTGTATGCAGTGGTGGGAACCAAAAATTTTAGTAACAGGTTCCCATGGTGGTGGGATTCAAACAGTGGCGTAGCGCCAATGGGGCTGGGAGGGGCACAACGGGGGCGTGGCTGGGCATTCCGGGGCGGGGCATTAATAATTTCTCTGTTACTGCAAAAAACTCTTACTGTAAAAAAAAGTTCCTAATTTCCAGCTGGTATCTTTCTGTCCATAATTTGAACTCATTATAGCAAGTCCTATCGTCTACTGCCAACAGAAACAACTACTTCTCCTCTAATTGGCTGCCTGACAAATACTTAATACTTTCAAATACTTAATTTTGTTTCTAGAAATCAAAAGAAGGATACTTTCCTTAAACAAGGAACTTTACCATATTTCTAAAACATGTTATTAAAACAGCCCAACAGGGAGCATTATCCCGTTTTCTACCTTCGCTAACCAGCCACACAGGAAACAACAGGACTTTATGATTTTTGGACCTAATGGAATTTCTAACGGAAAAGCAGACCCAATTAGTAACCCCCTCTCGGCACACACAAATAATTAGTAACCCACTCTCAGGAACTGGTGAGAACCTGCTGGATCCCACCTCTGCTTGAATGGGTTCACTTACCTCTCAAGGGAACGTGTGTCCACAGCAGCAGAGGGAGAATTGAGGGAATTGTTCCTTCCCCCTCTAACCTCATGACCATTTCGGTGGGAAAGTTTCCTACCTATGGCTCCAAGGGGGAGAGGGAGGGAGCACTCTGTTGCTACAGGAATGCCTGAAGAAAAGCTTGATACTCTCTTCTGCGGCAGGCCAGTGCGTGGGCACTCCCGTGTCAGACGGTACATAAGACCACAAAGATGGAGGAGTGAGTTTTTGATGGACAACACCAGGATGATGTAGAACATTTCTAATGGAGAGGTCAAGAGTGTTCTGCTTAAGATTGCTGCAGTTACCTCATGAGTTTGGGAGCTTTCACTGGGATTTTTTCCAAAAATAGGTGGAGAAATAGGATTCCTAACATCAGGCATGTCCTAAATGGGAAAATCAGAGGAAAAAGTTTTCGTGAAAGCTGCAATGGTTAGTGAAATAATAATTTAGATTTGTGGTCAGCAGGCCCTACGAAGCTGACATTTTTGTTTGTAGAGAGGAAAGAGAACTAGGGTCTTTACTCTGTACAAGAGAGAGATGACTCTAGAAGAAGAGTTTGAATTTATATCCCCCCTTTCTCTGCTGCAGGAGACTCAAAGGGGTTTACAATCTCCTTGCCCTACCCCCCTCACAACAAACACCCTGTGAGGTAGGTGGGGCTGAGAGAGCTCCGAGAAGCTGTGACTAGCCCAAGGTCACCCAGCTGGTATGTATGGGAGTGTACAGGCTAATCTGAATTCCCCAGATAAGCCTCCACAGCTCAGGCGGCAGAGCTGGGAATCAAACCCGGTTCCTCCAGATCAGAGTGCACCTGCTCTTAACCTCCTACGCCACTGCTGCTCTAGTCTAGCACTCTTTCCTTTCTTTGCAAGCAAAATAAGAGGAGCAGAAGAATGGTGGAGAGGATTCTGTTTTTTCACTGGCTGGTTCAGAGACTGCGCCTCCTCCTCATCTTGTCACATGACTATGATGCCACGTAACGTCCTGCCACGTTTGCGGCTCAGTGGCTTTCAGGCTTGAAAAGGCCTAATTTAGACAGAGAGTGCCTCAGCAATTTCCTGTATAAAGCTAGCAATAACTTATGAGGCATAGAACTTCCATAGCTCCAGAGAAAATATTTACATGATCATTCACACCATGCCAAAAGATTAACATTTGCAATGATCAAAACTTAACGAAAGCGTACCAGCCAGAATTAATGTCACCACTTGGCGTATGGCAAGGATATCACCTCGGTCAGGCCTCATATATATAGAAACTGCCAAAAACAGGGAAGGTAAAGCAGGAGAAACCTCAGTGCCGCCAACTGCAACATCTTTTCTGCTGTTCCTAACTTGGGCAGGCTAAAGACTTAAGGGCACAGGTTAAAGGTTAAAGGGCACAGCCAGAGGTGGGATCCAACAGGTTCTCATAGGTTCCCGAGAGTAGGTTACTAATTATTTGTGTGTGCCGAGAGGGGGTTACTAATTGGTGATTTTGCCACATGATTTTTGTCTTAGTTACGCCCCTCCTCTCATCAGTAGCGCGCAGAACTTGAAGCAGTCTAGCAGGAGGTGCACCAGCGTGCGTGGCAGCCTGCGCCTGTGTGCATTCGTTTCCCGCCTAAGGACCGGCGCAGTGGCTGCATCCTTGCCACAGCCCCGCCCAGGAATGCCCCGCCTTGGAATGCCCGGCCACGCCCATGCCGTGCCCCGCCCAGCCCCATTGGTGCTACGCCACAGTTTGAATCCCACCACCATGGGAACCTGTTACTAAAATGTTTGGATCCCACCACTGGGCACAGCCAAAAGCTGAAGAAGCAGCACAAAGTGTTGTGGTTTTGTGGCTCACCTGAGACAGCGTTTGTTGGCTTTCTTCACTGTTGTGCATCGGGGGCTGGTCTCTCGTTTTCCAAGAAACAAGAGGGAAATAATTCTTGAATGGTGCATGAGAATGGTAGAACCGCCACAGGAGCAGGCATACGCTCACTGCAGAACAGGAAAAGGTGAACTTAGCTTTCTGTCAAGGTCTAGCTGTTTCCCCAAAAATGAACGGCTGCAGTTGCTAACCTCCTGATGGGGCCTGGAGATCTTTTGGGATTACAACTGGTCTCCAGACTATGCAGATTAGTTCCACTGAAGAAAATGGGTGCCTCCGGGGGTGGGGGGTGGACTCTATGGCGTTTTCCACTGATGAGGTGCTTCTCTGCCCCAAACCCCACTCTCTCAGGCTCCACCCCATATCTCCTGGAATTTCCCAACCTAGAGTGGGCAACCCTACGCATTTCTAGTTGCTAACATTTCCACCTGAACTCCCCCCCCCCCCACATATTCAAGGAGGGAGTGTGGTGTTGAAGAAGGGAACGTTTCCCACCCAGCTACTTTTCCGTGCCTCTCAGCCTGTGAAGACTGACGAGCCAGGTATTTTGGCTTTCAGTTTGGTGAACTGTTGAAGGAGTTAGCAGATATGTTGTTAAAGAGGGAGCTTGACATAGTATTGACTTGAGTGCGAGAGGTCTTTTTGACACTGTATTTAAGTGCAGGAGTGTGTTTGGGGAACAGTGTTAGGATGTTTGGGGGGATCAATGAGGGGCAGATGGACGTGGTCATCCCAATAATCATGGGCAAGGGGAATCATGGCGGTGGCAGGCAGCCAGGCTGTTATAGGTGGAGGATTTTGAGCTGCGTTTCGGCCCACGTTCCTCCTGGGCTGTCTTTTAACTAAGGGGGCCTGCAGTGGGCTGCTGCTGAGTGCTAGATCGGTTCAGGGAAAAGAAACTGCCATCCAGGATTTAATCCTGGCGTTTATTATGGAAATGTGGCTAGACAAGATGGGAGGGATTAATCTCTCTCAACTGTGCTCACCAGGTAATTCCATACAACAGAAGCCTCGGGCAGGAGGATGGGGAGAAGGGGTGGCAGTGGTCTATAGGGTTAACATCTACCTGATGATGTCCCCTTTTCAGCATCGGCTTGGGTTTGAGTGTCTTTATCTGAAGGTGGGTGACTGGGGCTGAGTAGGGATACTGTTGGTGTACCATCCTTCCCCACAGCTGCCCAATAGCGTCCCTTCCTGAGTTGATCAAGTTGGTCTCGGGCCTGGTGCTGGATTCCCACAAGCTGATCATCCTGAGGGACTTCAATATCCATGCTGAGGCTATGCTTAGGATTTTTTGCATCCATGGCAACCACAGGGCTCCACCCATTCAGCCAGACATACTCTAGACCCGTGGTGGCGAACCTTTGGCACTCCAGATGTTATGGACTACAATTCCCATCAGCCCCTACAATTCCCATCAGCCCAATTGGCCATGCTGGAAGGGGCTGATGGGAATTGTAGTCCATAACATCTGGAGTGCCAAAGGTTCGCCACCACTGCTCTAGACTTAGTCTTTACTATTCCCATATAAACCTGTCCGTTAACTAAGATCATCCAGGGAAGGCTATTTCTCCATCCCATCTGTACAACTGGGGGAGCAGGGAAAGAGCCTTCTCGGTGGTGGCACCCAGACTTTTGAACACTCCTCCTGCAGAAGCCCAGTGTGTTCCTTCTTTGCTTTCTTTCCAGTGGCATAGTGGCTAAGAGCAGTGGCTAAGAGCAGGTGCACTCTGATCTGGAGGAACCGGGTTTGATTCCCAGCTCTGCCCCTTGAGTTGTGGAGGCTTATCTGAGGAATTCAGATTAGCCTGTACAATCGCACACACGCCAGCTGGGTGACCTTGGGCTAGTCACAGCTTCTCGGAGCTCTCTCAGCCCCACCTACCTCACAGGGTGTTTGTTGTGAGGGGGGAAGGGCAAGGAGATTGTAAGCCCCTTTGAGTCTCCTACAGGAGAGAAAGGGGGGATATAAATCCAAACTCTTCTTCTTCTTCTTAATTAAAACAGGTTTTAACATCTAAATTTCAGCAAGCAGTGGTTTCGGTTTTATAGGGGCATTTTATTTATTGTTTTATGGTGTGATATGATTTATTGTATTGTATTGGGATTTATTGTTATTGATTTTATTGTAATTATATTATTGTATGTTATCATATTTTGTAAGCTACCTTATGAAAGGTGGGGTATAAATACTTTAAATATATAAATAGCACTTAACTGAAAAAGACCCATTTTGTTGACCTCAACCACAGCTGCAGTTGTCTTATCTCCACCATGTAGTTGTAGTCCTTACTAAACTCTGTGTGTGCATGTGTGCATGTGTGCAGATGCACAAGTGAAAGGGATCCTTAGCATTGTTAGCTAAAGTGGATAATAGGAGAGGGGATCTACCCATTTTGGTTAGTTAATGAGGACAAGATTTTAAAAAATGTAGACTCCATCAGAGCTCTCACCGAAGTTGGAGAAGTTACTGAAATCTAGTTCCTATTAAAAGTCAGTTGTCAAGGGCTTAATGGGGCAGTCGCAAGCAGAATTATTCTAGTAAGCTCACAGAAGTCAACAGAATCACACTGTTGATGCATTTATGTGTAGTGGCCCCAGAAAGCGAAAATGACATCACTTACGCAGAAAAGAGAAGATCACAGCCAAGATGCCAGCAACTTCTCCACCACCGATTACTGATAACTGATATTGAGGCACCGAATCACAAATGTTCCCACCGAGACAGGGGCAAACCCTGACATAGAGGCTCTGGATCCTGGAGAATGCTTGCTTGTCCAAAATATGGAGAGGTACTGAATAGTTGCCAATGGGCAGATTTCTCAACATCAGCAGCTCAGCTGAATCACCTCAGAAAGAAGGGAACGAGAAAAGTTGTTGTTTTTAAATCTGGAAAAAGCAAGACCGCTCTAACCATACAATACCGTTCATGCCTATAATGTAACATGGTTTTAAATGCTGGATCTGAATTAATAACATCGACTGGCTTATCTTTTTATTGTCTTTTCTTTTGCAAGCTGCCTTGGGCACGTTCCCTGAAGAGGGGGCATCGAATTTTTCTGAGGATATAAAGTAAGTCAAAGGGTTCGACCCATTTTGCAGGGCTGAATATCAGACCCCTGTGTGCGCGCTTCCTGCTGTGATGGGGAAAGAACTGAAAAGCAACAGGAAGACATGTCACCTCACTGGAGAACATACCAAAAGTCCGGCCTAGTTTCCAAACACCCTTCGTGTTCTCTGAGCTCTCAGCTAGCTGGAATGTAAAAGGCCCAGCAAAAGGGAAGTCGTCTTTGTCTTCGGCTTTTATCGGGAACGAGCCCTTTTCCATTCCCACGCAGATGTCCAATGACGGTGTAACGAGCTTCGGAGCATTGTCATTAATATCAAACAGGAAAAGCTGGATGGTGCCTGTGCCAGTCTGTGGTGGGACTCCTGAGGAAAAAACGCACCATGATCAATTTCAGAGGCCCGAAACCTCCTGAGCTGGAAGAGTATGAGAAATTGATTTTTCTTAGCAGTCGGTTTTAGAGGCATGACTCACAAAGATGGCTACTCAGCAAAGACCTTCTGCACTAGTGTTCCCTAGAGACCAGACCTTTGTAAACCTCAGGTCCTACACTATTTCACTTGGACCAGCTTTAAGAAGGTCAGCTAGTCTTAATTCAGAATTTGTCTGGGAGCAGAGAAGGGGGCTATGCAGAGGTGGGATCCAGCAGGTTCTCACCAGTTCCCAAGAGTGGGTTATTAATTATTTGTGTGTGCTGAGAGGGGGTTACTAATTGGGTCCGCTTTTCCATCTCCACGCCCTCGCCTCCCCAAGAGGCATACTGCCTTTGAACGTGAAGGTTCCATACAGCAATTGTGACTAATAATGTAACTCCCTGAACTGGGTTAATCCCTTTCAGGTACTGCAATTCATTGATTCTCAGCCTTTCGTACCTTTTATCTCACCAGTCTCTATCAAAGAACCTGTGTGTTTCACCCTACTGCTGTAATTCAGATTTGTGAGCTAGGGGCATTTTCTATAATGTGATGATGATTTAGAAATGACCTGGTGCAAAAAAATTTGGGGGTCATGGTGGAGTGGTTGCCCATGGGGGGGGGGCATCCAACTCAGCTTTTGCCCAGGGCTCAGGTTTGCCTAGGTATGCCTCTGCCCCCTTTGCTGATGGGGGGCTGGTGAGGGAACCTGTTACTAAAATTTTTGGATCCCACCACTGGGGCTATGACTGAGGAGATATTTTTAAGACAACTTCTCAACATATTTATGGACATGCTTAGAGAATGCCTTGCTTTTTCTAGCATAACATGCTGTGAATTATGCAACAGCTATCACTGGGCTTTATAGTAAACAACTGCAGGAAAGATATTGCTCCCTCAAGGTAGCAGGCATAATATGCTGCAGACCAGCACAGCCCACCATGCTAAATGTGGTCCATCATCAAGTATTGAGGGCTTTCTGGTGCCTGGCACCCCTCTTGTTTTTGCCATCCCATACAGGCATCAAAAACCAGAGATGTATCATATCAGTTCCCAGTTGATGTTACCATACATGGTTGGTAAAGAGCTTTTGGTTGGGTTGTCATAAATTGTACAAGTCAATAAAGTAAGTCTGACAATGTAGCCAAGTTTCATTTCCGTTTCATAATGCATTGGTAAACCGTCACGTACACCTGGCTTTATGTGTTGAAATTTATGATCTACAGAAATCCCAATAAACTTTATTACCACCAATTGCTACCAGATTTCCATTCTTTGCTGATAAATGCCAGCTTTTACAAAAATAGAGCAGGAAGCTGGGCTGAGCAGGTCCTTTTAAAAAAATCACTTCCTGGAAAATATCTACCTATTTAATTTTGGCAGTAATTTAAAGGCCCTAGATAGGATGCAAAATGTTCTCCCACCTAGTTTATGCCAGGAAGCATTGTCCTCACTCCGAAATGGCTTTTTGGAATTATCAAGTAAAGAAACGTGACTATGCAGCAATGTAATACCATTGCATGGGCTACAAAATCAGTGATCTGCCAGCTCAGCTTGTGAGCAGCAGTGGCGTAGGAGGTTAAGAGCTCGTGTATCTAATCTGGAGTAACTGGGTTTGATTCCCAGCTCTGCTGCCTCAGGTGTGGAGGCTTATCTGGGGAATTCAGATTAGCCTGTACACTCCCATACACGCCAGCTGGGTGACCTGGGGCTAGTCACAGCTTCTCGGAGCTCTCTCAGCCCCACCTACCTCACAGGGTGTTTGTTGTGAGGGGGGAAGGGCAAGGAGATTGTCAGCCCCTTTGAGTCTCCTGCAGGAGAGAAAGGGGGGATATAAATCCAAACACTTCTTCTTCTTCATGTAGCCAGGAAAAAGAACCAGTGTCTTTTCAGGTAGCTACATGCAAATTCCAACAAAATCTTTACAAGACACCATTTCATCATTAGGCATCCATCTTAGGCAAACTTGCTTAGGATTCACTGATTGGAAAAACAGAATTTGGCAACAGGATTGCCTTAAATGAAACGAAAGATCAGACTCCACACTGGAAAATTTTGTCATAAAATCCTTACATCCTTATATTTACAACTTATAGTTCTTGATACAAAAATGACACAAATTATATGGCATAAAAAGATCAAAAATAAAGGAAAAGAGACCGTAGTCATCTACAGTTGTTCTCTACCTCTTTTGAACACACACAAAAATAAGAATTCTATCCCAGAGGAAAAGCAATATGGAGCAGCAGTGGCGTAGGAGGTTAAGAGCTCGTGTATCTAATCTGGAGGAACCTGGTATGATTCCCAGCTCTGCCGCCTGAGTTGTGGAGGCTTATCTGGGGAATTCAGATTAGCCTGCACTCTCAGGAGCCTCTCTAGCCCCCCCAATCACCCTACAGGGTGTTTGTTGTGAGGGGGGAAGGGCAAGGAGATTGTCAGCCCCTTTGAGTCTCCTGCAGGAGAGAAAGGGGGGATATAAATCCAAACTCTTCTTCTTCTATTGCAACAGAACCACTGAAAGGCAGTCCAAATATGATCCAAAAGAGCTAAGTCTGGAGTTACACCAAAATTTTGACTTATTGAGACTTTCCTACTGCTTTAACCTTTCCTTCTTTACCGTGATGAGCAGTTGAACTGGGCATGGGGAACGGTTTTCTGTTGCTGTCTGAAAAGAAACCTACCATTATCTATAGCATGGATAATGATGGTGTACGTGCTGTTGTTCACATAGGGAGATTCTCGGTCCAGTATTTCCACCGTCGTCAAAATCCCAGAATGCTCTTCAACAGCCACCCAGCCTGCTGGGTCAAACACTATTTGATATCTTAAAAGAAAGGATTTATTAAAAAATATCTTTATTACATTTTAACGAAATTTAAAACAATTCTTAATACATGATTTTGGATAAAATGGGAAATGAAAAGAAAAAACAAAATAGAACAAATAGAAAGAATTTAAAAAACAAAACAAAGGATAAGAATAGGTTCCTCTCTTTTTCATTGAGGGAATTGTGTCATATAAAGGATGGCGGTTCTTAGGATCAGTAGCACCATTTCCTTATCAGTCTCCCTGCTAGCATGGCCAATTGGCCATGCTGGCAGGAGCTGATGGGAATTGTAGTCCATAACAGCTGGAGTGCCAAAGGTTCGCCACCACTGGTATATAGGGACCAAATACGAAATCTTAAACTATTATAACACCATTCTATAAGTCATCACTAACTCCCATCTATACTATCTCCCTTCCCCCGTAACATTGTTGTCAAGGAACAAATTGTAAAACAAAATAATTTTTTTAAAAAATTATTTATCTTTCTGCAGGGTGTACAAATACTTCCTCCCCACTTCCCCCTGCACCTGACCTCCCCCGTGGACTCCCCCAACAGCTTGCCCTTTTAAAAAAACACATTTGTAACAATCCCAAACTTTATTATGTCACATTCATTAATTCATTAATTCTATGTTAAATTCTTATCTAAAATCTAATCATTAGTCTTCTCCTTCACAGAGTTGCAGTTATTTTGCCACTGTAAATAAGCAAGAAGGAAAGAAAGGAGAAAAAGAAAAATTGTTAATAAACATGTGTTAGTAACTCAGAACTATTTACTATTGTGTTATTTTGCAATACATTTACTTAGTATATATATGCCTAGTCTAATTAATTAAGGTTAATTAAAATCTAATTGGTTCAAAAAGAAAGGATTTTTTAAAATGATATAAGATAGACAGGACTTGCTCCTCAACCATCCACCCACCACACTGAGAATCAAATTTTATACAGGAAGCAGGAACAGGGTTTTTTGATACAAGAGCCAAGGGCCAATTAAGTCCTAGCAAGGTTTTATTTACCAAACAGACTCAGAGATCCTTCCTGAGTGAGGTACATGAAAAGGACATATACCATCCCAGCACTTTTTTCTAGCTTTGAAATGCCAGGTACGCATGGACTGGGCTTGAGGAGAGTCGAATGGCTCATTTTGAACAGAAACGTGTGTTGACTATTTCACATTTCATTGGGATGTTCTGGAAACCCTTCTACACTGCTTGCAGCATAACCTGATAAAATGGTCCAAACGCTGCTCTTTTTTTAACGTTGCATTTCACTGTGCAAGGTGGAGAAGTCTCTTTCCTCACAGATTTTCAAGATACTCCAAAGAAGTAAGCTGCAAAAGAATCTCATTCTAGATCTCATCTTCACACTCTTCTCAACAGATATGGCAACAGAAGAGAGGACCTGCGAGGTGTCATGGAAAAAGTGAAATCTCATATAATTCCCCCCTTGACTGGCCCCTGCTTTCTTCCCTCTGCTCTGTTTCCTCATCCTTTGTTCACTCTTTCTCCCCCACTGCTTCCCCCCCTTAACCTTCCTGCTTACCCTCCCCCTTGCCAGCACTTCTGACCACCCACCACCCACCTATCTTTTCTTCTGCCTCTCTTCCAACACTTCTGGTGTTTCCTCCATCTTTCTACTCATCCTTCACCAGTACAGAAGAGAGAAATGGGCCTGCAGGGAAAGCAATCTGTAGCTGGTTTCATCCTTCATTTCTCCTTCACACCTGTTCATGCTGCTACCATGATTTCTTGCAGTATTTTGAGTACTACATTTTTGCCATTCTGCACCTTTTCATACGCACACAAGGCAGGGTAGAGATCAAAATCAAAGCAGTAAAGAGTAAAATGTTTAAACCACAAGCATGCTAGTAGAAAGATCTAGTCCACAGTATCATGTCAATCAAGTGATTGCTAGTGAGATAGTTGAGTTGTCCCAGGGCGTTTTCCCACTTACCTCGGCCCGCTTTGCCAGCTGCTTTCTCTAAAAGTACTGGCCATTTGTGGTGCGACTCGCTTCCCTATGACCCTGTATAAGCGGGTCATCGTGCTACCGCAAAGAGCTTCTGCAATGACACGTGGCTGATCGGGCCGGCTAGCAGCAGTGGTCGGGCAGCTGCGCTGCTTTTTTCCTAGGTGGGAGGCTGGGACCCCGCACTACTTAAGTGCTACAGCAAAAGGTAAGTGGGAAAACGCCCTCAATTGTCCAATATGCTCGACGAAAAGGGAGAAATTCTCACTCACTATTTGATTAAAAATAAAAATGCAGAGCTTCCCTGGATTTCCCGCTTTGGGGGCCACCACAGAAAGGGCTATATTATGTGCGCCTGGACAGCAGGCCGACCAGAGGTGCAGAACTTTAAGTAAGACTCTTCAGCAGAACTTAATAGCTGAGGTACGTTATGCAGAAGTTGAGAGTTGCCCACCTTATTGCATTAGGGACTCTATCAGGATCCCGAGCGGTGTAACTGCCCAAGATAGGTCCCACTCTTCACCCCTTCTTCTCGTTGAAGAACAAGGACAGGAGGATGAAACTGAGGGGCATCATTTACATTCAGGACTATAATATTTACATTTGAGGGAATTTGGGTTCTACCAAGGCTCCAGATTTGTCCCTCTGTCACATGAAAAGAAGGGTTCTTCATTCTCCACAGATGATGAGGCTCTTGCCAGGAGTGCCATCATAAACCAAAGGCTGGAAACAGCAATGGCCATAAAATCGTTAGGAATCTCTATCTACTGTGTTTCCCCCAAAATAAGACAGGGTCTTATATTAATTCTTTTGTTCAAAAGCATGTGTTAGGCTTATTTCAAGGGATGTCTTATTTTTTTCCATGATTTTGTACCCCCCACGTGACCAGATCAGCTGTGCTGGGGAATCTGTAACTAGGGCTTATTTTCGGGGTAGGTCTTATTTTGGGGAAACAGGGTAGATACACCACTGGTTGCCTCATTAAATGCCTAGGTTTTGTCAAGCTTATCATACCCAAGCATGCTTAAACCCCTTCGTTGGTGTTTGGATCTGTTTTAATGATGAAGTTCCCTCTTTCATTTCCTTTCACTATCTTATATTTTGCTCTCCAACCAGGTGTGTTGCGAGTGTCTTTATCTTCCACCCTGAGGTGTAGGATGTCTCCCTCCATTTGGTTTTCTGTGATGTTCAGTCGATACTGGGTCGGAAAGCACAGAACAGAGAATCTACATGCATGAAAGTCAGCTCTCAATATTCCATGCCACTTTCTGTCATACCTGAATGGGGCCAAGGAACGGAATCCAGGGTTGGTTGGCACTCTACATGTAACAATTCTGGATGAACCAGGACTATCAGAAAGAAGGGTTTCAGGTGGCTAGCTGTGTTGGTCTGGAGTGGGACAGCAAGATTCAAAGCATCTTTAAGCTTAATATTGTGGCATCTTAAAGACCAACAAGACTTCCAGAGCATAAATTTGCCATAGTGAAAGCTCCCTCTGTCAAATTCAAGAAAGAATGAAGATCCCTGATAATCTAGGGCCCCTTCTACACATGCAGAATAATGCACTTTCAATCCACTTTCAATGCACTTTGCAGCTGGATTTTACTGGTATGGACAGTACAAAATCCACTTTTAAAACAATTGTGAAAGTGGGATTGAAAGTGCATAATATTTTTGCAAGCGGAAGGAGGCCAAAGACTAACAAGACTCCTAAAGCATAATCTTTCCAGAGTAAAAAGCTTCCTTTCATCAGGATACACTAGAAATGGGAGAGATCTCTGTGACCTTATATCCCTAACTGTGAAGGTGCAAAGAAAGGAGTCAGGGAGACAAAGGTACAATGCAAAAAAATGCAGTCTGTTTGATTAGGAGCAGGAGAGAAACGCCTTAGGGGTGGAAGAAGGATCACTCAAGGCCCCAATGCACCCTTTTACTATTCTTCTATATAATGAAATGAAATGGCACTGCAATAGGAATGCTTAACAGTGCAAAGCTAGGATGCCATTTTATACATTTCAGAAAACCAAGATCAATTTGATTCCAGCATACAACTTGCTGATTTCAGATCATGATCCTTCCACACGGTTTGTGATGAGAAATTAGGAGCTGGATCAGTGAAAAAACCACAAGAAAAATCCAAAAACCCAGAATAGAATCCACATAATATTTTATTGTGTCTGTGTGTAAAATTGTGGCAGACATATGGTGACCCCGTAGGGTTTCATGGCAAGAGACATTCAGAGGTTGGTTTCATTACTGTTGCCTGCTTGTGACGATCTTTGATTCTCCTTGGTGGTCTCCCATGCAAGTCCTAACCAGGGCCAACGCTGATTAGCTTCTTAGATCTGACAAGATTAGGCTAGCCTGGGCTGTCCAGGTCAGGACAATACTTGTACTAGGATGAACCAAATTACACATATTGCCCTAACTTGGTGACTCACATTATCTTGACAGATCTCAGAAGCTAAGCAGGGTTGGCCCTGGTTAGTATTTGGATGGGAGGCCACCAAAGAAGCCCAGGGTCACTATGCAGATTTGGAATCAGCATGCTGTATATGTTCCTGCATGGATAAGTCATGGCAAACCATCAACCCTATGGGGTTTCTGTAAGTCCTCTGTGATTTGATGGCACTTTCCATCAACACCAATTGATACATAACAAGGTGATGTAAATGAGGTAAAAACCTGATATAAAGCGCAAGACCGACTACACCAGGATTTTGCATCATGTCCTGAAGCTTCCTCCTTTTCTTAATTTTTTAATAGCACCAAGCCTGGTGCAGAATTCTGGAGAAAACACAAAGTTTGTGTATTGTTTTGTGTCATTTGCTTGGTGCTAGCCAAAAGGTGCGTGAGATGCTTAACTGGTGATGGACAGCAAAACAATCCCAAAAAAAGAGCTCTGGTGCAACCTTCATGGGAGATAGATGGGGTCACTAGGGCCGCCGCTTCTCTGCATGGCCAAAAACCAGCCGCTCTAGGGGACAGAGGTAAAAACACCGCCTCCCCTGGGGTGCTGTTTCGGCACAGGGCCACCCCCCAAGTGGCTAGTGTTGGTGCTGGAGCCAAACCCTCGCCATTGAGCAAGGTCTCTTTGAAAAGCCGCTGCGCTCTTCCATTGGCCAAAAGCGGACTGGGCACCGTGAGAAGACTGCCGTGATTTCACGTCCCCTCCACATAGAGGGTAGCTTGGGCGTGTCCCTCCAGCCCTCCAGAGCAGCACTGGACAGGAAGGTCTCGCGGGAGGGGTTGAACCGGAGGCAGCTCCTCAAGGAGCTGCTGCCTCTCCTCCGGTTTGGCAGATCTTTGGGCTTGCTCGTGACAGAAGGCTCACCGCGGGAGAGCAGTTCTCCGGTATTCCACCAGCATAATTTATGCCAGTGGAGGTGCGTTTCTGCCAACATGCAGGGGTGGGGGGGTAGTTGTGAATTTCCTACATTGGGCAGTGGTTGGACTAGATGACTCTTGAGGTTCCTTCCAGCTCTGTTTCTAAAACATCACATGTCATGACTGGTTCCAAACTGAACTCTGTACTACTAACATTCCCCATTGCTAACATTTCACCACTCACATCACATTCTTGCACATTTTCTTCGCTGTGAATTCAAGTAGGTGGGTGGGTTTGAATCTTTTATAGCAATATTAATTGTTGCTGTTGATGACAGTGGTGGGATTCCATGATCCGTAGCCTTGATCAGAAGTTTGAAAGCCCTGGGACCCTTCCTGCCAATGTATGTTGAAAAGTCATAAAACAGTATTTTTAGGCAATTACTTTAGGCTTGGGAATTAAAAAATTCACACCCTCCCTGAATCGGGCTTAGAGCAAAAGAAATACAGTATTCTTGACTGAGAAAAGCAAACTCCTATTCATCTCTAGGCTGTTGAATTCAGGTAATCTCCACACTCCCTTGGAGCAGACAAGGAAACACATCAGTTTTCTCTCTGCTGGTAGGACATAGCGATTTCTGCAATGACAAAGCTCTACGACTGCAACATTTTAATAAATTACTTACTATTAAAGGTTAACAACAGAAAGGAATACTCATCAGATCGATTTTTGAATACCCTTTAATGGCAGCATATAAAATAGCTCTTCACATTAACATTGGGCAAGATAATGACAGCCTCTACAACTTCTTGGACGAAAGTTAAAATAACACCATTAAAAAAAATTGTTAGGCCACCGGCCCAACAGCCTCAGAAGTTGGTGGCTGCTTTCTAAAAGACATATAACCTTCTGTTTATCTGTGATGCCTCTACTTCCATGCAAGGAAGGGGATTATGTGCTTCCTTCCCACCCATCCTCATAAAAGGACAATCTCAACAGCATATGAGATAACTGTTTCCACAGAACCCATGCCACAACGTGGCATTTCCCAGAAAGGAATACTCAGAAAATGTCCCATCTATAGGTAGAGCTTATTGCATAAATTTCTAATAATTTGTTCCTATATTAGGGTTCCACACGTACTGCTTTCATTAATAGCTCTGGCAGGTGTTCACCAATCCAAAGTCTCCTGGTGTTAGTGCTTGTATTTCGGTGGCTCCCAAAGCGTGCCACCCTGTCACCACATAGGACTTTTACGGTGCTCTTGAGGCAAAAAAACAAAACCTCCTGAAGAGAGAATGGGATGGCATCTCTATGTACAAACATTATATCTGTCACATAGGGAGGAGGCGGCCAGTTCCCCTTTGGGAGGCTTTAATACATTGGGTTATGGGACTAAGTTATTATTGTTTTGACCAACTGTTTTAATGGATTTTAATGGATTTTAGTAAATGTAACAATTGTTTATGTGGTCACCATTGCGGATCCCTTTTGTTAACATTGTATATAAGTTGACGTTGTTGCAGTAATCACCCAGAGCCCCTTGGGATGTATGCCCACAACCAAAACGAAGATAGATAGATAGATACATAGATAGACAGATAGATAGATAGATAGATAGATAGATAGATAGATAGATAGATAGATAGATAGATAGATAGATAGATAGATAGATAGATAGATAGATAGATGGATGGATGGATGGATGGACGGACGGACGGACGGACGGACGGACGGACGGACGGACGGACGGACGGACGGATGGATGGATGGATGGATGGATGGATGGATGGATGGATGGATGGATGGATGGATGGATGGATGGATGGATGGATGGATGGATGGATGGATGGATGGATGGATGGATGGATGGATGGATGGATGGATGGATGGAGGGAGGGAGGGAGGGAGGGAGGGAGGGAGGGAGGGAGGGAGGGAGGGAGGGATACATTTTTAATAAAAATGGCAGGAAATATACCTCATAATGTGAGCATCCGGCCATGCGTATCAGACCACTGCATGATTCCACGGTGAAGTTAGGTTCTTTTGTACGAGGGGTCTGCAAGACAAGGAAATACGCCACTCGAGAATTTTCATTGTCTGGTTCATCATCATCTGAGGCTGTGACTTGGAAAATTGGCTTGTCTAGGATTGAGAAGAGAGAAATGTTTGTACCAAAACCTTAGACACAGTACAGGCGTAACTCGTGTCTCTGAATTCCTCTCACTCTGTCTCACTTGACACCACAGTCCCCACTCCCAATGGTGGGAAGACATTCCAGGAAAGGTGTCTACTTCATAGACTCGCTACGAATAGGATGCCTATGCTGTAGTCTGTCTCAGAAGTTGTTCGTAGCATTGTATATTCCTCTGCCACAGAACTCAACATGCTGGACCTTCTTTGTTGTAGAATGCTCCGCTTGGGTTCTAGTGCCTACCTAGCCCTGCTCCCTCCCATCCATTTGAAAGTAAAAATACATTTTGGCATTCAGTTTAATTACACAACATTATACAGCATTGGTGCCCAACTCAGTTATAGGGTATGTACAAATGAATTCATTTGGGACTATATTCTAATGTGGAAGCATGCACTTTTCTTGACTACTGCACCTCAACTGACCATACTAACATCTTTTTCTGGAGCCACAGGACCTCCCATCCACGTGGAAGGTGACCCATCCCCCTTTCATTGCAACTATTCCCCTATGTTTTACAACCTCAACTAGAGCTGCATCCGCCTGAGTAAAGCATGTTTATGGATTCTTCCATGGGTTATGTTGAATGTGTAATATTGCAACAAATGAACTCACAATGTTAAATCGCCTAAAGATTTGCACAAGAGTGTCTGTACCCTCCCCTGCCCCCCGCACCCACCCCCCCCACCCTGTGGCCCGAACAGAAAGGAAAGAGGACTGGATATAAGGGTGGTGTGGGGAAATGGCTCCCATTAGCAGAATGACAAACTTCTGTTTCAGAAAACAAACTTTGCAAATCATCTGCATTGCCTATTTTGCAGCGGTAGGTTTTCCTTCCTTCTGGCTCCTTCTTAATTCCAATGTTAAAACAACATTCAAAATTTTAAAAATGGACATAAATTCAATAAGACACACAAAAACACACATAACACCAAACCCAAGGAGGAAGGCCATTTTGGTCCTTTTTTTTGGTTGGCTTCACACTGATGTCACCAAAATCTTGGCATTACTTCCCCAGGGAGATTTGTCTGACGACCCCCCCCTTCCTGCCTCTCTTTCCAGATTGTTAGGTGCCCCATCCCCCATTCTTTGCTAAGGAGATGGAGGCTACCCTTTTGAGGGTCCATAACTTTGGACCCTCTGAACCAAACTGCACCAAACTTGTGGGGTCCCATCAGAACAGTCTCCAGATGATACTCTGAAATTTTGGTGCTGATACATCCAAAAATGCATAACTCCCAAACTTGGGGGGTAGCATAAGGACAGTCTCCTGATGATACGCTGAAATTTTGGTGCCACTTCTGGCATGACTTTTTGTGCCAGACTGGGGCGAGGGCGGGGAACAGCCTGCAGTGGTTAATCAGCCATAGCAAAAAAGAAAGATGAGCTAACTGCTCTATTGCCCTCTGTGCCTCCCTCTGAAATGTGATAGGTTCCTTGTAGGAGTGCCTCTTTCCTCCATCTATTCGTTGTTTCTATATTTGCCAAAAAAATAAAAAGAGGCAAGTATTACAGACAGGAATCAATAAGAATCCATACCTGAAAATAGCTACATACTTGAGAGGAAGGAAGGGTGGGAGGAAAGGAAGATGGGAGCGCTCCAGCAGAGCGAAGAAGCTCCATTTGTACCCAGTTGTGATTTCATTACAACTTGTGATGACATAGCCTAGAGACGATACTCACCTCTCCGGTGATTTTCTTCCACAGTGACGTCAAATTCCTTCTGGGTAAATTTTGGGGCGTTATCATTTATATCTTCAATTTTAACAGTGAAGAATAAAGGTCTGTCCACTATCTCCCCAGTAACTGTGCTTGCAACATCAAAACGTACCTAAGGAACGGACAATGCCACGGGAACCAGGTTAAGCAACAGCCGGGACAAATTGCTTCATTCCTAAAAAGATTGTTTGGGGTGTAACAAATAATATGACCCTTTTGGGCAGAATCACAAGACATGCTGGACTAAACCAGTGCCCCACCCCGTAAAAAAAAAATTAAAACTCTGAGGCCGTTTCCGCACAGCCACGCTGGGGGTTGGGTCGGTGTACGTGACGCCAACCCAACCCCCCTGGGACCGTTTGCACAAACGGTCCCGGCTGTGGTGGGGAAGACGGCATAGCAGTCCCCCAAACGCCTTACCGTGTCCTCCGGCCTCCGGCGTGTCGCACAGGCCAGGGGACACCCCCCCCCCTGCCCTGCGCGACAGGGGATAAGGTAAGGCGTTTGGGAAAGGGGGGAATGGTGCCTTGAAGCCGCTGTTTTCTAAAAACCTGTACCCGGCCTCGGGGAGGCCGAGAGCTGGGGAAACAGCAGCTGTACGGCCAAGGCCTGGCCAGAGGGGAGTGAGGGCTAGGCGTGGCTCGCTTTATGCAGCTGTGCCCCCTATGCGAACAGCTCCCTAAAGGTGGCATTTTTGCCGTCACTAGGGCACTGTTATTGGCCCGTGCGGAAAGGGCCAGTTTCTGATAATTTCATTTTATTCTGTTCTATTATTAATTAATTATATTGCCAGTCTCCATGAATGGAGCAACTACGGTCATTGAAATTTCATTGAAATTCATTGAAATTTACCAGATTTAAAATAGCATAGTCCAGAAATCCCTACAATCTCAACCCATGAATCCTAACACACCCCAATCTGCCTGTCAAACATCTAGGGAATCTTAAAGAAGAAGTGTCTTTCCCTAAGAGTAAACTGAATAAAATAAATGTCTAAAAGGAAAGAACATTAAAATTAAATTTAAATGATTTTTTGGAGCGGGTTTCACTTTTCTCTGTGCCCTCATTACAGGAATATCCCCAGAGGAATCACACACAAAGGAGACACATACAGGTCTCCTCCTAACATCTAGGTCTCAAGTCCCCCTTGGTCCAGACTCACTGGAGCTTGGTCAGACCTTCCTTCAGGCTGGCTGACCGAGTCCCCCAGACTGACTCTGATTTCCTCCAGGAAACTCAGAGTGGACAACTCTAGAGGCAGCATATACTTTTTCTGAATGAATAAATAAATAACCTAAAGAACTGTATAAATATCACTGGGCTTTGTCATAGGTTTTAGTCATTCGGAGGCAATGTTACAAAATAAAAGCTGTGACATAAAGATACTGACTATCACAGTAATGATAAAGGGGAGAAAGGGGGAGGAGTTGCTCAACCACTTCCAGCAGTGATAATTACCAAGAAAGAAGGGTTGGTCTCTCGATCAATGGAACGATGCACATAAACGAGTCCCCTGGAATCATCCCCGAGCGAAAACAATCCAGCCTCTGGATATTTGTCGACACCTGGACCACTGATTAAATATTTGATGGTCGTATCATATGATTTATTATTGAAGACCTGTAAAAAGAAGAAGACCCTTGAACGAAGACTCATCAAGCCCACAGCCCAAAACTGTAAGGATCTCAGTAAAAAGATAAAGGATCTGGCACCACAGGTTGTGTTTCCATCAGTTCTTCTGATTGAAGGCCATGACTTAAGATGAGAGAGAAAGATACTTTCTGCACTCTTTTTGTAGGACAGTACATGAAACAGCACAGGTTAAGAGTACAGATTTTAATTTAATGTGTCTTTGGAGTTAATGGTTCTCTTAAAATCTATGTGTAGGTTGTTTATCATTATTTACTTCATCTATTCCCCAGCCTTTTCCCCAGTGGGGATGCAAAGTCACTTACGCCATGGTCTTCTCCTTTGTTTGATCTTTAAACGGCGCAGAAAGGTAGGCTAGGCTGAGAGGGTATGACTGGCAGAGGTGGGATCCAGCAGGTTCTCACAGGTTCACGAGAGTAGGTTACTAATTATTTGTGTGTGCTGAGAGGGGGTTACTAATTGGTGATTTTGCGACATGATTTTTGCCTTAGTTACGCCCCTCCTCTCTGCAGTAGCGCACAGAACTTGAAGCAGTCTAGCAGGAGGTGCACCGGCGCACGTGGCAGGCTGCGCCTCCGTGCGATCTCCGCTTTCCCAGCCCAAGCGACTGGTACCGCAGTGGCTGCGTCCTTGCCACAGCCCCACCCAGGAATGCCCCACCCCCGGAATGCCTGGCCACGCCCCTGTCGTTGCCCCTCGCCCCAGCCCCATCTGGCACTCACGCCACAGCTCTTGAATCCCCACCCCACCCTCATGGGGGAACCTGTTACTAAAATGTTTTGGATCGCACCACTGATGACTGGCCCAAGGTTACACAGCAAGTTTCCATAGCTAAGCGGGAATTTGAAACCGGGATACTCAGACCCCATTCTGCCTCTCTAACCACTGGTTCCCTTTCACAACATTTCAAAGAAAGTACCAACAAATCATTGGAGACAACATTTATTCATGGCACAGTATTTCCTCTTACAAAGTCTAGGGCTCGTTCCGCACATGCAGAATAATGCACTTTCAAACTGCTTTCAGTGCTCTTTGAAGCTGTGTGGAACAGCAAAATCCACTTGCAAACAGTTGTGAAAGTGGTTTGAAAACGCATTATTTTGCGTGTGCGGAAGGGGCCTAGGTGTGAAAGTTGTATGATGAAGAAAGCTGACAGGAAGAAAGTAGATTCCTTGGACATGTGATTGTTGGAGAAAGCTTTTACAGATACCATGGATCCCCAAAAAGACAAATCAATGGGTTCTAGAACAAATTAATCTTGAACCAGCCCTAGAAAGCTAAAATGACAAAACTGAGGCAACCGTATTTTGGTCACATTATGAGAAGACAAGAATCATCAGAAAATACAATAATGCTAGGAAAAGTTGAAGACAAAAGGAAAAGAAGAAGACCCAACATGAAATGGATTGACTCTACAAAGAAGCCATAGCCTTCAGCCTGCAAGACTCAAACAAGCCTGTTAACAATAGTACATTTTGGAGGACATGGATTCATAGGGTCTCTATGAGTTGGAAGCAAATTGTCGGCATTAAACACATGAAGAAGAAAATAAATATTGTCATGCCACTCATAGCAGAGAAGGGGAATATAAGCAGGTATAGGATTGAAATCTCTCTTGTAGCTTTCTCCATCATCAAGCGCCAATCAACCGAGCCAATCATCAAAGCAAGAAGCAAGAAAGGGACACTACTGATCCAAACCTCTTGGAATTCAGTGACAATCCTGGTGCACTTTCTGGAAACTATTTGGGGCTGGCTGAGTTCTAGCTCAGTTTCAATTCATGTCAAGGTGGATTACGTGACTGAGGACAGAGACTTAAGCTGATTCTGCATGGGCCAAAAATAACAGTGTGAAAATGGTGTGAAAATGGTGTAAAAGGGTTTAAAACAGTGTAAAAGGGTTTATACTGTTTTCACACCGTTTTCACACCACTGTTTTTGGCCCATG
This sequence comes from Sphaerodactylus townsendi, assembly GCF_021028975.2. Lineage (NCBI taxonomy): Eukaryota > Metazoa > Chordata > Lepidosauria > Squamata > Sphaerodactylidae > Sphaerodactylus > Sphaerodactylus townsendi. The sequence continues at coordinate 123,504,125 of NC_059429.1, read as the reverse complement.
CGGAATCAACCTTAGTTGGTGGATAAGTTGTCATCCTAGAAGTCCATCTGCACTGATCTCAATGAACGCTACAGGGAAAAGGCAAACAGCACGCACCACCAGGATGGAAACAGGGAAGGCTATTATTTGTCTAGGGGCTATTCCATCACCACTGGTTTGTGACCATCATGATGGAATCACAAAAACAGATCTCCAGAAGTTTCGGGAGCCGTTGTAGGGCTAAGTAAGGGATATCAAAAGGGTACAACTCCTGTGTGACATTGACCTTCAGTCAGGAAAGAGTTCCCACTCCAGCTGTCTATCTTAAACTTCCAGAAATACAAAGTATGAAATGCCAGTTGTATGCCATTAAAGGTTAAAATGAAATGAAATGAAATGAAATGCCAGTGTTGTGTCTGGGCTCCCATTCTGGGGTGCTTTGCTGTAAAAACAAAGTAGGCTTGCCAGTCCCCAAGTTGGAGCAGAGGATCCCCCACTCATAAGAAGAAGAAAAAATTGGTAACATTGTATGTGCTATAATGTCACTTCTGGAAAAAAAACCTGGAAGTGGCAGAAGGTAGCTCCCAGAATTACAGGAATCTCTATGTCCAAGTGTTATAAAGCACCTGCCCGAATTTTTTAAAATACTGATTTAAAAAGCCAAATAACCTCTCCAATGAGTTTGGGGAAGGGACCTTTGTCTTCCTCCTCAAGTTCCAGGGTGGACATAATCCAGCTTCTTTTCGTGCGCTGCAAAAGGTGATGACTGTCCAACAGATTCACAGGTTGACCCTAAGAACATAAGAACATAAGAACATAAGAACTAGCCTGCTGGATCAGACCAGAGTCCATCTAGTCCAGCACTCTGCTACTCACAGTGGCCCACCAGGTGCCTTTGGGAACTCACAGGCAGGATGTGAAAGCAATGGCCTTCTGCTGCTGCTGCTGCTCCTGAGCACCTGGTCTGCTAAGGCATTTGCAATCTGAGATCAAGGAGGATCAAGATTGGTAGCCAGAGATTGACTTCTCCTCCATAAATCTGTCCAAGCCCTTTTTAAAGCTATCCAGAATATAAGGACATATCATAACTGGAATAGAACACATCTCTCAATATACTGGCAGACACTTCCAATGTAGGCTTACCAGGTCTGTTTCCAGCAGGTGATTTCCTGCCACAGTGCTTCCATTCTTGCTGTTGCTTCCCTTTGCAGCAAAAGAAAAGGGAGGGGGGGAAACGGCATCTGACCTGGAAGTGATGTGCCTTCCTGGTTGCACTTTAAGGACCCTCCAAATATCCATGGGTTTTACCACTGAGATTTGGGGAGATTCTTAGAGAACTGTCTGGAAATGAGGTCACTTCCGAGAAGCTGCAACCTCCCGGGTTTTGCAGGAAGAAGTTTTGTGAGGCTCTTTTGAAGTGTAAACTCTGGGCATGCCCTGGAAGTCTATTGGAAGCTTTCCTATGAAAGATAATCTTCCCTGGTGGTAACCAACCGAGAGCTGTTTAATAAACTCATAATTTGATGTTGCTGTTAGTCATGCACAAATCCTTCAAGGACTTAAGAATGAAAACTGTTCAAGATAACTGTTCTTATTATATAACCAGGAATGGGATCCCCACTCACCCACCCAAACAGCACAACCACAAAACACTGAAAGTTCAAAATAATTGTGATTTGCATTTTTTTGGAAGAAATTCTCACCTGTCTGCTTCTCTTGCTGCTGGTCTTTCTTAGGCTGTCATTATCTCCTAGTCCATGGTGGAAGATGTCAAAGATGAGAACCTAGAAATAAACCAGAAAAGAACTAGCGTTAAGGAGGATAATGTTTTAGTAAAGCTTCTCATATGTCCACTATTTTTCCTCTTGAAAACCCTATGGGGTCATCATAAGCCAGCTGTGATTTGATTGGTGAAAAACCAAAAAATGGTAGGAATCCAGGACCATCACTCCTTACAGTTATATTTCTACTGTTGTGTAATCTTAAGTCTGATCCCTTCCGCACAAGCAGAATGACGCACTTTCTATCCATTTTCACAGTTGTTTGGGAGTGGATTTTGCTATTCCACACAGTAAAATCCAGCTACAAAGTGAATTGAAAGTGCATTATTCTGCATGGAGCAGCAGTGGCGTAGGAGGTTAAGAGCTCGTGTATCTAATCGGGAGGAACCCGGTTTGATTCCCAGCTCTGCTGCCTGAGCTGTGGAGGCTTATTTGGGGAATTCAGATTAGCCTGTACACTCCCACACACGCCAGCTGGGTGACCTTGGGCTAGTCACAGCTTCTCGGAGCTCTCTCAGCCCCACCTACCTCACAGGGTGTTTGTTGTGAGGGGGGAAGGGCAAGGAGATTGTAAGCCCCTTTGAGTCTCCTGCATGAGAGAAAGGGGGATATAAATCCAAATTCTTCTTCTTCTTCTTCTTCTTCTTGTTACCAATAACAAGATAGTCCTATCAGTATGGTTTGCAAATGCAGATTACAGACTTGAAATCCTGATATCAAACCCTGGTCGTAAAGCAAATGTTTTTATTATACTTATGTATGTTTTTATATGAAGCTCCCAGTGGCCTCCCTTCCAAAGAAAAGAGAAAGTCAGTGCTGGTTTAAGATTAACCAGGCTGCAGCCTCAGACGTTCCCCAGATAATTCACTAGGCCCAATGAGGGCAATCTCGGACCACAGTATTAACTATGCCCAGTGCCAATGCAGTTGCAGCAGCTGCCACCATGATTTCAACGACAGAAGGCAATCCACGTATCAAAGAGAAGGCGCCCACAACACAGTCCCAATTTCTTAACCATGATTAGGGGCAAGGCAGGTTCATGTCTTTTTTATATATATAACAGCAAAGCAAATAAGCATCAAAATCAAATATGACATGCTATCATTATTCATAATCCTATTTCACAAGCCAGCACTGTGCTTCCCGATAATATGAATGTCTAATCATTTTAATTTGATCTGGGCTGGAAGCCCTTGGATTTTATCTCATTTATTCATAGTGCAGATGACTGGGGAAGGCAATGGCAAACTACCCAGTAAATGTAGTCTGCTGAGTAAACATTGTGATGCTTAGTAATCGTTCCGACCCCATGGGTCAGTTATGCTACAGTGCTTCAACAGGAGACTACCTTTTTCTTCATAATAAAATACATACTGTAGTCAGAAATATACTGGGTTAATCAGAGGCCCCTTCCACACATGCAGAATAATGCACTTTCAATCCACTTTCACAATTGTTTACAGGTGGATTTTGCTATTCCACACAGCTGCAAAATGCATTAAAAATGGATTGAAAGTGCTTTATTCTGCATGTGTGGAAGGAGCCTGAGAGAAGAGGCAAAGCAATTCCAGGTGGTTTTCTGATGCATCGCTACTTTAAGTAGTCATGCTACCGTGTTTCCCCGAAAATAAGACAGTGTCTTATATTAATTTTTGCTCCCAAAGATGCGCTATGTCGTATTTTCAGGGAATGTCTTATTTTTCTGTGTTCTGCTTGTCAGGCATGCTTCCAAACAAAAACTTTGCTACGTCTTACTTTCGGGGGATGCCTTATATTTCGCACTTCAGCAAAACCTCTACTACGTCCTATTTTCAGGGTATGTCTTATATTTGGGGAAACAAGGTATGCCCATGATGAAAGTCAACTCATATTGAGGGTAATGTTCGTAAATCCAATCTACAACGGATGTTGCTGGCCGGTTGTTCCCACAGAACCACAGAGATTTATACCATGAGGAAGACTCCACACTGAAAGTTTGATAACTTAAGAAAAATCCAGAAGTGTCTTCAGGAACAGGCCCAGCACTTCCTGTTCCTCAAAACAGCAAGGTTCTCCAGTGGAAAAATAATCTTCTCTGGTAGCCAACTGAAAATTGCTTAGTAAACTCACAATTTGATGTTGCTGTTAGTAATGCATGTTTATGTGTAAACTTATCCTTTAAGGACTCAGAAGTGACAACTGTCCAAGGCCGTTGTTGTTGCTAAATACAATCAAGCATGTGATACCTCCCCATCCACACACTAAAACCAGAAAACATCTCCTAGTCCCGTGGTGGCGAACCTTTGGCACTCCAGATGTTATGGACTACAATTCCCATCAGCCCCTGCCAGCATGGTCAATTGGCCATGCTGGCAGGGGTTGATGGGAATTGTAGTCCATAACATCTGGAGTGCCAAAGGTTTGCCACCACTGTCCTAGTCCATGGTAGAAGTTGTTACAGGAGAGAACCTTAAAATAAATGGGGAAAGACTAGACCTAGTGCAAGGGGGCGGGGGGCGCGGAGTGTTTTAGCAAAGCTTTGCATATGCCCACGACAATGTCAGGCAACTTTGGAAAAGACACTAGCTGAGAGTCGATTGAAAATCCCAAGCTAACCATAGCAGGAGACAGGGATAGTCTCTCCTTGCAACTATTGCTTCAAACATTGTGTCGTCTTAAGTCTGTTAACACTAACAAGATCAGTACGGTTTGCAAATGTAAACTGTAGACTTGACACCCTGATTTCAACTTCTAGCCATAAATGTGTTTATTATGTTTATATACATTTTTATGGTAGGTTCCTACTGGCCTCCTTTCCAGAGAAATGACAAAGTCGATGCTGGTTTAAGATTAACCAGGCTGCAGCCCTAAATGTTGCTAGTCCGTTTCCTGTTCCCGACAAGAGCAGTCTTGGGCCACGGTATCAACCACCCCATACTGTGGTGCAAAACTGCCATTGTCTGGCCCAGCAAATGGCCTGGGAACATTTAATCTTAATTAACCTTAGTTAATCTTACACCAGTACGGACTTTATCAGTTCTTCGGAAAGAAGGCCACTGGGCAGAGGCGGATTTACTTTCTTTTTTAAGGGGGACAAAAGTACAAAATGATGCCACCATGTATTATATCCATATTTTTCTTTATTTCCACTCTTCATTTCATTAGAATTCTATCCCATACATTATACGGGCACAGGCCAGCTAACAGTGCAAAAATATCATCCATTAAAAATATAAATTAATAATTTAATATATAAATTAATTAAAAACCCCATCATTCAAATTTTCCATATTGTGCTTCAGTTATTACATTAAAATTCTGGTTCCCAGGATGACCACCCTAAGAAGGAAGAACATGAAGTAAAACTGAAAGGCAAACCATAGTCAACTCCAGAGAGACAGTCCCGTAGAAATATGTGTGTATGTAATCAACAACACTTTTAAATCTTACTATATAATTGAGCAGTGTGTTTCCGATGACAAATCAGAAAAGGTGAGAGCTGATGGGAAGTACAGTCCTCGGCCATTCGGGAAAGCTCAGATTCCAGCTCCTCCAAGAGGGGAAAGGACTACACTTCCCAGCAGCCCCTTGATGTAGGAAGCCATGCTCCCCTCTTAACCCATGGTGTGCTTCTCCCTACCAGGACTAGGTCCCTGAGGTGATCTTTGAAGAACTTCCTGCCTGGAAACACAGAACAAACTCTGCCAAGCCAAAGCTGAGTCAACAGCCCATTTGAAAGATAGGGGAGTCTGTATGTGTGTGTTGGCGGGGGGGGGGGGGGGCAGAATCTGAGAAAGGAGACCCCATTTGCAAAGCTAGGGGAGCCTTTCTCTAGTTTCCTGGAGCCCACTGTATTGGTTCATACAATGGGCTTTACTGGAGTAAATTATGAACTGTTAATAAATAATTACACTTTTACATTATGTTTAGCTATTTACCCATCCATCTACCCATCTATCCATCCATCCCTCTGCACACATAAAAACCCAACCCAATGAAAGATTTTCTGCCTAGCCTTTTCCCCGACATTTTTTAAAATATAGCACACATAATTTTGATAAGGGAAACGCCAAACACACCTCACGCTCCTTTGCAGCCTGTTAAAGTACATCCCAAGATACGTTTTATTTTGTAATTATTCTACTAGAAGATGCAATGACTAAACTGAAGCTACTGTACTTCAGTCGCTGGAAAAGAATCACTGGAAAAGGCAATAATGCTAGGAAAGCGAAAAACAGAAACAGCTTCCCTCTATTGGGCTTTATAGGCTTATGCCACCCAAAAGGGTGGGTATGAGCCCCAACCCACTGGCACTGGCGTTCTGGCAGGCAAAGGCTGGGTGGAAGCCAACTAATCTCAGCTCCACCCCTGACCCCGCCTCCAGAACATCCCCACTGGCGGAGGTGCAGGAGTACTAACATGGTGCTCTGATTTGCACTGTATCTGCCCACCATAGACAGCCACGGCAGCAGCCCTCCAGTGGATTTGCCCGTCTTCCAGAGTAAGTGTGGAGGAAAAATCCACCAGGACAGCCCTGTGCTGTCTCCATAAGTAAATTCAGCCCTGCCCCCCGCCCCCCCTTCATTGGGCTGTTAGAAAGGTAGTGGAGGCTAGCCAAAAAATTAAACCTTGAAAAGTGCCTGGTCCAAATGGCTTTTCAGGTTTGTACTGTAAGCATTTTGAAGATGAAATTTTGCAACCTTTGCAAAATGCAATGAATTGTAGTAGAAAAGATGCCAGACACGGAAAGAAGCTAATATAACATGCTTACCCAAAGAAGAGAACTTTGAAAGAGATTATAAACAAGTATTACTGAATAATAACTATATGTTGTTTACTACAATTTTACCTGATAGATTGAAAATAGTGTTACAAGAGAGTATTCATAAGAACATAAGAACAAGCCAGCTGGATTAGACCAGAGTCCATCTAGTCCAGCTCTCTGCTACTCGCAGTGGCCCACCAGGTGCCTTTGGGAGCTCACATGCAGGATGTGAAAGCAATGGCCTTCTGTGGCTGTTGCTCCCGAGCACCTGGACTGTTAAGGCATTTGCAATCTCAGATCAAAGAGGATCAAGATTGGTAGCCATAAATCCTCCATAAATCTATCCAAGCCCCTTTTAAAGCTATCCAGGTTAGTGGCCATCACCACCTCCTGTGGCAGCATATTCCAAACACCAATCACACGTTGCGTGAAGAAGTGTTTCCTTTTATAAGTCCTAATTCTTCCCCCCAGCATTTTCAATGGATGACCCCTGGTTCTAGTATTGTGAGAAAGAGAGAAAAATTTCTCTCTGTCAACATTTTCTACCCCATGCATAATTTTATAGACTTCAATCATATCCCCCCTCAGACGTCTCCTCTCCAAACTAAAGAGTCCCAAACACTGCAGCCTCTCCTCATAAGGAAGGTGCTCCTATCCCTCAATCATCCTCGTTGCCCTTCTCTGCACTTTTTCTATCTCTTCAATATCCTTTTTGAGATGTGGCGACCAGAACTGAACACAGTACTGCAAGTGCGGTCGCACCACGGCTTCATGAAAATCAGCGTGTGTTTTTTAACCTAAGAGGTAGGTGAAGGACAAGGTTAGAGCTGTATTGGACATTTTGGAATATCAGGTTAAACATAATAAAATCAATCCGCTTTAAAATTTCTAGATGCAGAGAAAGTCTGTGACAACTTGACAGCCAGAGCCCTTTGAGGATTGGGCAATATACCAAATCCAATATAAACAAACAAACAAACAAAAAACAAACAAACAAAATAAACTGGTCTTTTTTGTTAAAGGTACTGGGAAATATCAATTTTGGAGAGAATTTAATAAAACAGGTGAAATTGATTCATACGTCACAAACAAAATGGAGACTTAACTAAACCACGGAAAATGCAGAAAGGATCAAGAAAAGGCTGTCTCCTCTCTTGTTTGTACTAATCTTGGAAGTACTAAATAGAGATTTAAGATTTTATGAGACTTAAGACTTTATGAGGGTATAAACATTTTTAAAAGAGTCTTATAAATTAAGAACATCTGCTGATGACTTAGCGTTGATCCTGGCAAATCCATTAACGGGAGCCAACCTTTAATGTTTAAACTGAAAGAATTTGGTACATTGGTGGATTTTTAAATTAATAAAAAGAAAACAAAAGTTGTAACGAAGAATATGAGTGCACAGGATCAAAATAGAGTTGTTGGGCAAAACAGTTTTTAAGGTTGAAATGAAATGAAATATCTGGGTATTATGTTGTCAAATATGAATTGTATGCTCTTTCAAAATAACTGCTAAAACATGGGATGAAGTTTAAAAAGAAAAGTCAATGTGGAATAAACTCTTAATTATGATCCCTGGGGATATGTTCTGCGATTAAGATGAATGTATTGCCAATAATGTTATTCTTGTTCCAAACAAGAATAGTCTAGTCACAGTTCTTTGGAGCTCTGTCAGCCCCACCCACCTCACAGGTGTAGTCATCCCCATAGAGAGTGCGTCGCTAAAGGAATAGGCGAGGAGCCCAGCGGAGGAGGTTCTCATCTGGTGGGAGAGCTGTCAGCAACAGGAAAGCGGGATCTTAGAGTGATCACTGACAGCTCTCCCTGTGGCTGGTCTCTGGCACCTTTTATTAGGGTTTCATTGTGCCAAGTGTAAAAGAGGAGGTGGGTAGGGAGATGAGCGGGAGACCGGGAGACCTGGAGATCATCGCACGCGGGATGCATGATCCTCACCTGGCTCACGTCTGCGGAGGAGAGGAGCGTAAGCTGTCTGGGCCTAATCCCTCACCTGGGGGCAAGACCATTTGTCCCTGCACCCGGTGGACTGAGCTTGTGAGACAGTTCATGACCCCGTGACCTGCACTAGGGGGGATGAGGAGTGGGGAGTGCCCGGTCGCGCACCAAGAAGAGCCCGTAAGTCCGCTTGGCGTTCCAACGCTTCTACGGTGCTGCTGGGTCAGCAGTGCATTACTACATCTCCTCCTTTTACATTTTAGAGGACGAAATGCTAAGGGGGGTGATTTAAAGGGGCTGTCTCCTCCGCGTCTGGTCAAGCTGGCAGAGGCATGTAACATTAGAACTTGATTTAGCGGGGTAAAGGAAATTGAGGGCTTCTTACCGCGTTTACAGGCAATGGTAAGATACACATTGAACAAAACAAGACCCGGCGATGAGACGCCTGAAAATCAAACCAATGCAGAGCTGTCTGATAGCACTCAACCATCTCGGCAGCCAGCTCAGGGCTGACCACCAATAGAGACAATACGCCATTATTTCAGGTGGATGCAACTTCTTGCAACTTTCATATGAATCAACTGGGAATTATCAGAGAGATTAAAGCAACGCATATTATGTACATTCTACAGCCTGGTGATGCAATAACAACAAATAATCAATGTGGTACGATTATCTAAAGAGTAGAAGCGTGAGTTCCTGCTGCTTTCGGAGGCCAGGGCATCAGAGCAATGGAGGTGGAATTGATGGACTTCGCAGGGCGCAGGCCAGCCGGTAATGGTCTTGAGGTG